>NC_092091.1:100511315-100784700 GCF_045679555.1 Salvelinus alpinus
CTGATAGTGGTAGTGGGGTGGTAGATGCCAAGTGCCTTTATGGCTCTAATCTGATAGTGGTAGCGGGGTGGTAGATACCTAGTCTCCACTATGGCTCTAATCTGATAGTTGTAGTGGGGTGGAAGATACCTACTCTCCATTATGGCTCTAATCTGATAGTGGTAGTGGGGTGATAGATGCCTAGTGCCCTTATGGCTCTAATCTGATAGTGGTAGTGGGGTGGTAGATACCTAGTCTCCATTATGGCTCTAATCTGATAGTGATAGTGGGGTGGTAGATGCCTAGTGCCCTTATGGCTCTAATCTGATAGTGGTAGTGGGGTGGTAGATACCTAGTCTCCATTATGGCTCTAATCTGATAGTGGTAGTGGGGTGGTAGATGCCTAGTGCCTTTATGCTCTAATCTGATAGTGGTAGTGGGGTGGTAGATGCCTAGTGCCCTTATGGCTCTAATCTGATAGTGGTAGTGGGGTGGTAGATACCTAGTCTCCATTATGGCTCTAATCTGGTAGTGGTAGTGGGGTGGTAGATACCTAGTCTCCATTATGGCTCTAATCTGATAGTGATAGTGGGGTGGTAGATGCCTAGTGCCCTTATGGCTCTAATCTGATAGTGGTAGTGGGGTGGTAGATACCTAGTCTCCATTATGGCTCTAATCTGATAGTGATAGTGGGGTGGTAGATGCCTAGTGCCCTTATGGCTCTAATCTGATAGTGGTAGTGGGGTGGTAGATACCTAGTCTCCATTATGGCTCTAATCTGATAGTGGTAGTGGGGTGGTAGATGCCTAGTGCCTTTATGCTCTAATCTGATAGTGGTAGTGGGGTGGTAGATGCCTAGTGCCCTTATGGCTCTAATCTGATAGTGGTAGTGGGGTGGTAGATACCTAGTCTCCATTATGGCTCTAATCTGGTAGTAATAGAGGGGTGGTAGATACCTAGTCTCCATTATGGCTCTAATCTGATAGTGATAGTGGGGTGGTAGATGCCTAGTGCCCTTATGGCTCTAATCTGATAGTGGTAGTGGGGTGGTAGATACCTAGTCTCCATTATGGCTCTAATCTGATAGTGGTAGTGGGGTGGTAGATGCCTAGTGCCTTTATGGCTCTAATCTGATAGTGGTAGTGGGGTGGTAGATGCCTAGTGCCCTTATGGCTCTAATCTGATAGTGGTAGTGGGGTGGTAGATACCTAGTCTCCATTATGGCTCTAATCTGATAGAGGTATTGGGGTGGTAGATACCTAGTCTCCATTATGGCTCTAATCTGATAGTGGTAGTGGAGTGGTAGATGCCTAGAGCCCGTATGGCTCTAATCTGATAGTGGTAGTGGGGAGGTAGATACCTAGTCTCCATTATGACTCTAATCTGATAGTGATAGTGGGGTGGAAGATGCCTAGTGCCCTTTTGGCTCTAATCTGATAGTGGTAGTGGGGTGGTAGATACCTATTCTCCATTATGGCTCTAATCTGATAGTGGTAGTGGGGTGGTAGATGCCTAGTGCCCTAATGGCTCTAATCTGACAGAGGTAGTGGGGTGGTAGGTACCTAGTCTCCATTATGGCTCTAATCTGATAGAGGTAGTGGGGTGGTAGATGTCTTGTCTCCATTATGGCTCTAATCTAATAGTGGTAGTGGGGTATCAGATGTCTAGTCTCCCTTGTGGCTCTAATCTGATAGTGGTAGTGGGGTGGTAGATACCTAGTCTCCATTATGGCTCTAATCTGATAGAGGTAGAGGTGTGGTAGATACCTAGTCTCCATTATGGCTCTAATTTGGTAGTGGTAGTGGGGTGGTAGATACCTAGTCTCCATTATGGTTCTAATCTGACAGTGGTAGTGGGGTGGGAGATACCTAGTCTCCATTATGGCTCTAATCTGATAGAGGTAGTGGGGTGGGAGATACCTAGTCTCCATTATGGCTCTTATCTGATATTGGTAGTGGTTTTGGTAGATGCCTAGTGCCATTATGGCTCTAATCTGATAGTGGTAGTGGGGTGGTAGATGCCTAGTGCCCTTATGGCTCTAATCTGTTAGTGGTAGTGGGGTGGTAGATGCCTAGTGCCCTTATGGCTCTAATATGATAGCGGTAGTGGGGTGGTAGATATCTAGTCTCCATTATGGCTCTAATCTGATAGTGGTAGTGGGGTGGTAGATACCTAGTCTCCATTATGGCTCTAATCTGATAGTGATAGTGGGGTGGTAGATGCCTAGTGCCCTTATGGCTCTAATCTGATAGTGGTAGTGGGGTGGTAGATACCTAGTCTCCATTATGGCTCTAATCTGATAGTGGTAGTGGGGTGGTAGATGCCTAGTGCCTTTATGGCTCTAATCTGATGGTGGTAGTGGGGTGGTAGATGCCTAGTGCCCTTATGGCTCTAATCTGATAGAGGTAGTGGGGTGGTAGATACCTAGTCTCCATTATGGCTCTAATCTAATAGTGGTAGTGGGGTGGTAGATGCCTAGTGCCTTTATGGCTCTAATCTGATAGTGGTAGTGGGGTGGTAGATGCCTAGTGCCCTTATGGCTCTAATCTGATAGTGGTAGATGTCTAGTCTCCATTATGGCTCTAATCTGATAGTGGTAGTTGGGTGATAGATACCTAGTCTCCATTATGGCTCTAATCTGATAGTGGAAGTGGGGTGGTAGATACCTAGTTTCCATTATGGCTCTAATCTGATAGAGGTAGTGGGGTGGTAGATGCCTAGTGCCCATATGGCTCTAATCTGATAGTGGTAGTGTGGTGGTAGATACCTAGTCTCCATTATGGCTCTAATCTGATAGTGGTAGTGGGGTGGTAGATGCCTAGTGCCTTTATGGCTCTAATCTGATAGTGGTAGTGGGGTGGTAGATGCCTAGTGCCCTTATGGCTCTAATCTGATAGAGGTAGTGGGGTGGTAGATACCTAGTCTCCATTATGGCTCTAATCTGATAGAGGTAGTGGGGTGGTAGATGTCTAGTCTCCATTATGGCTCTAATCTAATAGTGGAACTGGGGTATCAGATGTCTAGTCTCCCTTGTGGCTCTAATCTGATAGTGGTAGTGGGGTGGTATATGCCTAGTCTCCATTATGGCTCTAATCTGATAGAGGTAGAGGTGTGGTAGATACCTAGTCTCCTTTATGGCTCTAATTTGGTAGTGGTAGTGGGGTGGTAGATACCTAGTCTCCATTATGGTTCTAATCTGATAGTGGTAGTGGGGTGGGAGATACCTAGTCTCCATTATGGCTCTAATCTGATAGAGGTAGTGGGGTGGTAGATACCTAGTCTCCATTATGGCTCTAATCTGATAGTGGTAGTGGAGTGGTAGATGCCTAGAGCCCGTATGGCTCTAATCTGATAGTGGTAGTGGGGACGTAGATACCTAGTCTCCATTATGACTCTAATCTGATAGCGATAGTGGGGTGGTAGATGCCTAGTGCCCTTTTGGCTCTAATCTGATAGTGGTAGTGGGGTGGTAGATACCTAGTCTCCATTATGGCTCTAATCTGATAGTGGTAGTGGGGTGGTAGATGCCTAGTGCCTTTATGGCTCTAATCTGATAGTGGTAGTGGGGTGGTAGATGCCTAGTGCCCTTATGGCTCTAATCTGACAGAGGTAGTGGGGTGGTAGGTACCTAGTCTCCATTATGGCTCTAATCTGATAGAGGTAGTGGGGTGGTAGATGTCTTGTCTCCATTATGGCTCTAATCTAATAGTGGTAGTGGGGTATCAGATGTCTAGTCTCCCTTGTGGCTCTAATCTGATAGTGGTAGTGGGGTGGTAGATACCTAGTCTCCATTATGGCTCTAATCTGATAGTGGTAGTGGGGTGGTAGATGCCTAGTGCCTTTATGGCTCTAATCTGATAGTGGTAGTGGGGTGGTAGATGCCTAGTGCCCTTATGGCTCTAATCTGATAGAGGTAGTGGGGTGGTAGATACCTAGTCTCCATTATGGCTCTAATCTGATAGAGGTAGTGGGGTGGTAGATGCCTAGTGCCCTTATGGCTCTAATCTGATAGAGGTAGTGGGGTGGTAGATACCTAGTCTCTATTATGGCTCTAATCTGGTAGTGGTAGTGGTGTGGTAGATACCTAGTCTCCATTATGGCTCTAATCTGGTAGTGGTAGTGGGGTGGTAGATACCTAGTCTCCAGTATGGCTCTAATCTGATAGTGGTAGTGGGGTGGTAGATGCCTAGTGCCCTTATGGCTCTAATCTGATAGAGGTAGTGGGGTGGTAGATACCTAGTCTCTATTATGGCTCTAATCTGGTAGTGGTAGTGGTGTGGTAGATACCTAGTCTCCATTATGGCTCTAATCTGGTAGTGGTAGTGGGGTGGTAGATACCTAGTCTCCATTATGGCTCTAATCTGATAGTGGTAGTGGGGTGGTAGATACCTAGTCTCCATTATGGCTCTAATATTGATAGTGGTAGTGGGGTGGTAGATGCCTAGTGCCTTTATGGTTCTAATCTGATAGTGGTAGTGGGGTGGTAGATGCCTAGTGCCCTTATGGCTCTAATCTGATAGTGGTAGTGGGGTGGTAGATACCTAGTCTCCATTATGGCTCTAATCTGATAGTGGTAGTGGGGTGGTAGATGCATAGTGCCTTTATGGTCCTGGTCAGTCCCTGGATGGGAGACCAGGTGCTGCTGGAAGTGGTGTTGGAGGGCCAGTAGGAGGCACTCTTTCCTCTGGTCTAAACAAAGATCCCAATGCCCCAGGGCAGTGATTGGGGACACTGCTCTGTGTAGGGTGCCGTCTTTCGGATGGGACGTTAAACGGGTGTCCTGACTCTCTGAGGTCATTAAAGATCCCATGGCACTTATCGTAAGAGTAGGGGTGTTAACCCCGGTGTCCTGGCTAAATTCCCAATCTGGCCCTCAACCATCACGGTCACCTAATAATCCCCAGTTTACAATTGGCTCATTCATCCCCCTCCTCTCCCCTGTAACTATTCCCCAGGTCGTTGCTGCAAATGAGAACGTGTTCTCAGTCAACTTACCTGGTAAAATAACGGTAAAATAAAATAAAATAAAAATGGCTCTAATCTGATAGTGGTAGTGGGGTGGTAGATGCCAAGTGCCTTTATGGCTCTAATCTGATAGTGGTAGCGGGGTGGTAGATACCTAGTCTCCATTATGGCTCTAATCTGATAGTGATAGTGGGGTGGTAGATGCCTAGTGCCCTTATGGCTCTAATCTGATAGTGGTAGCGGGGTGGTAGATACCTAGTCTCCACTATGGCTCTAATCTGATAGTTGTAGTGGGGTGGAAGATACCTACTCTCCATTATGGCTCTAATCTGATAGTGGTAGTGGGGTGATAGATGCCTAGTGCCCTTATGGCTCTAATCTGATAGTGGTAGTGGGGTGGTAGATACCTAGTCTCCATTATGGCTCTAATCTGATAGTGATAGTGGGGTGGTAGATGCCTAGTGCCCTTATGGCTCTAATCTGATAGTGGTAGTGGGGTGGTAGATACCTAGTCTCCATTATGGCTCTAATCTGATAGTGGTAGTGGGGTGGTAGATGCCTAGTGCCTTTATGCTCTAATCTGATAGTGGTAGTGGGGTGGTAGATGCCTAGTGCCCTTATGGCTCTAATCTGATAGTGGTAGTGGGGTGGTAGATACCTAGTCTCCATTATGGCTCTAATCTGGTAGTAATAGAGGGGTGGTAGATACCTAGTCTCCATTATGGCTCTAATCTGATAGTGATAGTGGGGTGGTAGATGCCTAGTGCCCTTATGGCTCTAATCTGATAGTGGTAGTGGGGTGGTAGATACCTAGTCTCCATTATGGCTCTAATCTGATAGTGGTAGTGGGGTGGTAGATGCCTAGTGCCTTTATGGCTCTAATCTGATAGTGGTAGTGGGGTGGTAGATGCCTAGTGCCCTTATGGCTCTAATCTGATAGTGGTAGTGGGGTGGTAGATACCTAGTCTCCATTATGGCTCTAATCTGATAGAGGTAGTGGGGTGGTAGATACCTAGTCTCCATTATGGCTCTAATCTGATAGTGGTAGTGGAGTGGTAGATGCCTAGAGCCCGTATGGCTCTAATCTGATAGTGGTAGTGGGGAGGTAGATACCTAGTCTCCATTATGACTCTAATATGATAGTGATAGTGGGGTGGTAGATGCCTAGTGCCCTTTTGGCTCTAATCTGATAGTGGTAGTGGGGTGGTAGATACCTAGTCTCCATTATGGCTCTAATCTGATAGTGGTAGTGGGGTGGTAGATGCCTAGTGCCTTTATGGCTCTAATCTGATAGTGGTAGTGGGGTGGTAGATGCCTAGTGCCCTTATGGCTCTAATCTGACAGAGGTAGTGGGGTGGTAGGTACCTAGTCTCCATTATGGCTCTAATCTGATAGAGGTAGTGGGGTGGTAGATGTCTTGTCTCCATTATGGCTCTAATCTAATAGTGGTAGTGGGGTATCAGATGTCTAGTCTCCCTTGTGGCTCTAATCTAATAGTGGTGGTGGGGTGGTAGATACCTAGTCTCCATTATGGCTCTAATCTGATAGAGGTAGAGGTGTGGTAGATACCTAGTCTCCATTATGGCTCTAATTTGGTAGTGGTAGTGGGGTGGTAGATACCTAGTCTCCATTATGGTTCTAATCTGACAGTGGTAGTGGGGTGGGAGATACCTAGTCTCCATTATGGCTCTAATCTGATAGAGGTAGTGGGGTGGGAGATACCTAGTCTCCATTATGGCTCTTATCTGATATTGGTAGTGGTTTTGGTAGATGCCTAGTGCCCTTATGGCTCTAATCTGATAGTGGTAGTGGGGTGGTAGATGCCTAGTGCCCTTATGGCTCTAATCTGTTAGTGGTAGTGGGGTGGTAGATGCCTAGTGCCCTTATGGCTCTAATATGATAGCGGTAGTGGGGTGGTAGATATCTAGTCTCCATTATGGCTCTAATCTGATAGTGGTAGTGGGGTGGTAGATACCTAGTCTCCATTATGGCTCTAATCTGATAGTGATAGTGGGGTGGTAGATGCCTAGTGCCCTTATGGCTCTAATCTGATAGTGGTAGTGGGGTGGTAGATACCTAGTCTCCATTATGGCTCTAATCTGATAGTGGTAGTGGGGTGGTAGATGCCTAGTGCCTTTATGGCTCTAATCTGATGGTGGTAGTGGGGTGGTAGATGCCTAGTGCCCTTATGGCTCTAATCTGATAGAGGTAGTGGGGTGGTAGATACCTAGTCTCCATTATGGCTCTAATCTAATAGTGGTAGTGGGGTGGTAGATGCCTAGTGCCTTTATGGCTCTAATCTGATAGTGGTAGTGGGGTGGTAGATGCCTAGTGCCCTTATGGCTCTAATCTGATAGTGGTAGATGTCTAGTCTCCATTATGGCTCTAATCTGATAGTGGTAGTTGGGTGATAGATACCTAGTCTCCATTATGGCTCTAATCTGATAGTGGAAGTGGGGTGGTAGATACCTAGTTTCCATTATGGCTCTAATCTGATAATGGTAGTGGGGTGGTAGATGCCTAGTGCCTTTATGGCTCTAATCTGATAGTGGTAGTGGGGTGGTAGATGCCTAGTGCCCATATGGCTCTAATCTGATAGTGGTAGTGTGGTGGTAGATACCTAATCTCCATTATGGCTCTAATCTGATAGTGGTAGTGGGGTGGTAGATGCCTAGTGCCTTTATGGCTCTAATCTGATAGTGGTAGTGGGGTGGTAGATGCCTAGTGCCCTTATGGCTCTAATCTGATAGAGGTAGTGGGGTGGTAGATACCTAGTCTCCATTATGGCTCTAATCTGATAGAGGTAGTGGGGTGGTAGATGTCTAGTCTCCATTATGGCTCTAATCTAATAGTGGAACTGGGGTATCAGATGTCTAGTCTCCCTTGTGGCTCTAATCTGATAGTGGTAGTGGGGTGGTATATACCTAGTCTCCATTATGGCTCTAATCTGATAGAGGTAGAGGTGTGGTAGATACCTAGTCTCCATTATGGCTCTAATTTGTTAGTGGTAGTGGGGTGGTAGATACCTAGTCTCCATTATGGTTCTAATCTGATAGTGGTAGTGGGGTGGGAGATACCTAGTCTCCATTATGGCTCTAATCTGATAGAGATAGTGGGGTGGTAGATACCTAGTCTCCATTATGGCTCTAATCTGATAGTGGTAGTGGAGTGGTAGATGCCTAGAGCCCGTATGGCTCTAATCTGATAGTGGTAGTGGGGAGGTAGATACCTAGTCTCCATTATGACTCTAATCTGATAGTGATAGTGGGGTGGTAGATGCCTAGTGCCCTTTTGGCTCTAATCTGATAGTGGTAGTGGGGTGGTAGATACCTAGTCTCCATTATGGCTCTAATCTGATAGTGGTAGTGGGGTGGTAGATGCCTAGTGCCTTTATGGCTCTAATCTGATAGTGGTAGTGGGGTGGTAGATGCCTAGTGCCCTTATGGCTCTAATCTGACAGAGGTAGTGGGGTGGTAGGTACCTAGTCTCCATTATGGCTCTAATCTGATAGAGGTAGTGGGGTGGTAGATGTCTTGTCTCCATTATGGCTCTAATCTAATAGTGGTAGTGGGGTATCAGATGTCTAGTCTCCCTTGTGGCTCTAATCTGATAGTGGTAGTGGGGTGGTAGATACCTAGTCTCCATTATGGCTCTAATCTGATAGAGGTAGAGGTGTGGTAGATACCTAGTCTCCATTATGGCTCTAATTTGGTAGTGGTAGTGGGGTGGTAGATACCTAGTCTCCATTATGGTTCTAATCTGACAGTGGTAGTGGGGTGGGAGATACCTAGTCTCCATTATGGCTCTAATCTGATAGCGGTAGTGGGGTGGGAGATACCTAGTCTCCATTATGGCTCTTATCTGATATTGGTAGTGGTTTTGGTAGATGCCTAGTGCCCTTATGGCTCTAATCTGATAGTGGTAGTGGGGTGGTAGATGCCTAGTGCCCTTATGGCTCTAATCTGATAGTGGTAGTGGGGTGGTAGATGCCTAGTGCCCTTATGGCTCTAATATGATAGCGGTAGTGGGGTGGTAGATATCTAGTCTCCATTATGGCTCTAATCTGATAGTGGTAGTGGGGTGGTAGATACCTAGTCTCCATTATGGCTCTAATCTGATAGTGATAGTGGGGTGGTAGATGCCTAGTGCCCTTATGGCTCTAATCTGATAGTGGTAGTGGGGTGGTAGATACCTAGTCTCCATTATGGCTCTAATCTGATAGTGGTAGTGGGGTGGTAGATGCCTAGTGCCTTTATGGCTCTAATCTGATGGTGGTAGTGGGGTGGTAGATGCCTTGTGCCCTTATGGCTCTAATCTGATAGAGGTAGTGGGGTGGTAGATACCTAGTCTCCATTATGGCTCTAATCTAATAGTGGTAGTGGGGTGGTAGATGCCTAGTGCCTTTATGGCTCTAATCTGATAGTGGTAGTGGGGTGGTAGATGCCTAGTGCCCTTATGGCTCTAATCTGATAGTGGTAGATGTCTAGTCTCCATTATGGCTCTAATCTGATAGTGGTAGTTGGGTGATAGATACCTAGTCTCCATTATGGCTCTAATCTGATAGTGGAAGTGGGGTGGTAGATACCTAGTTTTCATTATGGCTCTAATCTGATAATGGTAGTGGGGTGGTAGATGCCTAGTGCCTTTATGGCTCTAATCTGATAGTGGTAGTGGGGTGGTAGATACCTAGTCTCCATTATGGCTCTAATATTGATAGTGGTAGTGGGGTGGTAGATGCCTAGTGCCTTTATGGCTCTAAGCTGATGGTGGTAGTGGGGTGGTAGATGCCTTGTGCCCTTATGGCTCTAATCTGATAGAGGTAGTGGGGTGGTAGATACCTAGTCTCCATTATGGCTCTAATCTGATAGTGGTAGTTGGGTGGTAGATGCCTAGTGCCCTTATGGCTCTAATCTGATAGTGGTAGATGTCTAGTCTCCATTATGGCTCTAATCTGATAGTGGTAGTGTGGTGGTAGATACCTAGTCTCTATTATGGCTCTAATCTGGTAGTGGTAGTGGTGTGGTAGATACCTAGTCTCCATTATGGCTCTAATCTGGTAGTGGTAGTGGGGTGGTAGATACCTAGTCTCCATTATGGCTCTAATCTGGTAGTGGTAGTGGTGTGGTAGATACCTAGTCTCCATTATGGCTCTAATCTGATAGTGGTAGTGGGGTGATAGATGCCTAGTGCCCGTATGGCTCTAATCTGATAGTGGTAGTGGGGTGGTAGATACCTAGTCTCTATTATGGCTCTAATCTGATAGTGGTAGTGGGGTGGTAGATACCTAGTCTCCATTATGGCTCTAATCTGATAGTGGAAGTGGGGTGGTAGATACCTAGTTTCCATTATGGCTCTAATCTGATAATGGTAGTGGGGTGGTAGATGCCTAGTCTCCATTATGGCTCTAATCTGATAGTGGTAGTGGGGTGGTAGATGCCTAGTGCCTTTATGGCTCTAATCTGATAGTGGTAGTGGGGTGATAGATACCTAGTCTCCATTATGGCTCTAATCTGATAGTGGTAGTGTGGTGGTAGATACCTAGTCTCCATTATGGCTCTAATCTGATAGTGGTAGTGGGGTGGTAGATGCCTAGTGCCTTTATGGCTCTAATCTGATAGTGGTAGTGGGGTGATAGATACCTAGTCTCCATTATGGCTCTAATCTGATAGTGGTAGTGGGTTGGTAGATACCTAGTCTCTATTATGGCTCTAATCTGGTAGTGGTAGTGGTGTGGTAGATACCTAGTCTCCATTATGGCTCTAATCTGGTAGTGGTAGTGGGGTAGTAGATACCTAGTCTCCATTATGGCTCTAATCTGATAGTGGTAGTGGGGTGGTAGATACCTAGTCTCCATTATGGCTCTAATATTGATAGTGGTAGTGGGGTGGTAGATGCCTAGTGCCTTTATGGTTCTAATCTGATAGTGGTAGTGGGGTGGTAGATGCCTAGTGCCCTTATGGCTCTAATCTGATAGAGGTAGTGGGGTGGTAGATACCTAGTCTCCATTATGGCTCTAATCTAATAGTGGTAGTGGGGTGGTAGATGCCTAGTGCCTTTATGGCTCTAATCTGATAGTGGTAGTGGGGTGGTAGACGCCTAGTGCCCTTATGGCTCTAATCTGATAGTGGTAGATGTCTAGTCTCCATTATGGCTCTAATCTGATAGTGGTAGTGGGGTGATAGATACCTAGTCTCCATTATGGCTCTAATCTGATAGTGGAAGTGGGGTGGTAGATACCTAGTTTCCATTATGGCTCTAATCTGATAGTGGTAGTGGGGTGGTAGATGCCTAGTGCCTTTATGGCTCTAATCTGATAGTGGTAGTGGGGTGGTAGATGCCTAGTGCCCTTATGGCTCTAATCTGATAGTGGTAGTGGGGTGGTAGATACCTAGTCTCCATTATGGCTCTAATCTGGTAGTAATAGAGGTGTGGTAGATACCTAGTCTCCATTATGGCTCTAATCTGATAGTGGTAGTTGGGTGGTAGATGCCTAGTGCCCTTATGGCTCTAATCTGATAGTGGTAGTGGGGTGGTAGATACCTAGTCTCCATTATGGCTCTAATCTGATAGTGGTAGTGGGGTGGTAGATGCCTAGTGCCTTTATGGCTCTAATCTGATGGTGGTAGTGGGTTGGTAGATGCCTAGTGCCCTTATGGCTCTAATCTGATAGAGGTAGTGGGGTGGTAGATACCTAGTCTCCATTATGGCTCTAATCTAATAGTGGTAGTGGGGTGGTAGATGCCTAGTGCCTTTATGGCTCTAATCTGATAGTGGTAGTGGGGTGGTAGATGCCTAGTGCCCTTATGGCTATAATCTGATAGTGGTAGTGGGGTGGTAGATGCCTAGTGCCCTTATGGCTCTAATCTGATAGTGGTAGATGTCTAGTCTCCATTATGGCTCTAATCTGATAGTGGTAGTGGGTTGATAGATACCTAGTCTCCATTATGGCTCTAATCTGATAGTGGAAGTGGGGTGGTAGGTACCTAGTTTCCATTATGGCTCTAATCTGATAATGGTAGTGGGGTGGTAGATGCCTAGTGCCTTTATGGCTCTAATCTGATAGTGGTAGTGGGGTGGTAGATGCCTAGTGCCCATATGGCTCTAATCTGATAGTGGTAGTGTGGTGGTAGATACCTAGTCTCCATTATGGCTCTAATCTGATAGTGGTAGTGGGGTGGTAGATGCCTAGTGCCTTTATGGCTCTAATCTGATAGTGGTAGTGGGGTGATAGATACCTAGTCTCCATTATGGCTCTAATCTGATAGTGGTAGTGGGTTGGTAGATACCTAGTCTCTATTATGGCTCTAATCTGGTAGTGGTAGTGGTGTGGTAGATACCTAGTCTCCATTATGGCTCTAATCTGGTAGTGGTAGTGGGGTGGTAGATACCTAGTCTCCATTATGGCTCTAATCTGATAGTGGTAGTGGGGTGGTAGATACCTAGTCTCCATTATGGCTCTAATATTGATAGTGGTAGTGGGGTGGTAGATGCCTAGTGCATTTATGGCTCTAATCTGATAGTGGTAGTGGGGTGGTAGATGCCTAGTGCCCTTATGGCTCTAATCTGATAGTGGTAGTGGGGTGGTAGATACCTAGTCTCCATTATGGCTCTAATCTGATAGTGGTAGTGGGGTGGTAGATGCATAGTGCCTTTATGGCTCTAATCTGATAGTGGTAGTGGGGTGGTAGATGCCAAGTGCCTTTATGGCTCTAATCTGATAGTGGTAGCGGGGTGGTAGATACCTAGTCTCCACTATGGCTCTAATCTGATAGTTGTAGTGGGGTGGAAGATACCTACTCTCCATTATGGCTCTAATCTGATAGTGGTAGTGGGGTGATAGATGCCTAGTGCCCTTATGGCTCTAATCTGATAGTGGTAGTGGGGTGGTAGATACCTAGTCTCCATTATGGCTCTAATCTGATAGTGATAGTGGGGTGGTAGATGCCTAGTGCCCTTATGGCTCTAATCTGATAGTGGTAGTGGGGTGGTAGATACCTAGTCTCCATTATGGCTCTAATCTGATAGTGGTAGTGGGGTGGTAGATGCCTAGTGCCTTTATGGCTCTAATCTGATAGTGGTAGTGGGGTGGTAGATTCCTAGTGCCCTTATGGCTCTAATCTGATAGTGGTAGTGGGGTGGTAGATACCTAGTCTCCATTATGGCTCTAATCTGGTAGTGATAGAGGGGTGGTAGATACCTAGTCTCCATTATGGCTCTAATCTGATAGTGGTAGTGGGGTGGTAGATACCTAGTCTCCATTATGGCTCTAATCTGATAGTGGTAGTGGGGTGGAAGATACCTACTCTCCATTATGGCTCTAATCTGATAGAGGTAGTGGGGTGGTAGATACCTAGTCTCCATTATGGCTCTAATCTGATAGTGGTAGTGGGGTGGTAGATACCTAGTCTCCATTATGGCTCTAAACTGATAGTGGTAGTGGGGTGGTAGATACCTAGTCTCCATTATGGCTCTAATCTGGTAGTGGTAGTGGTGTGGTAGATACCTAGTTTCCATTATGGCTCTAATCTGATAATGGTAGTGGGGTGGTAGGTGCCTAGTGCCTTTATGGCTCTAATCTGATAGTGGTAGTGGGGTGGTAGATGCCTAGTGCCCTTATGGCTCTAATCTGATAGTGGTAATGGGGTGGTAGATACCTAGTCTCCATTATGGCTCTAATCTGATAGTGGTAGTGGGGTGGTAGATGCAGCGTGCCTTTATGGCTCTAATCTGATAGTGGTAGTGGGGTGGTAGATGCCAAGTGCCTTTATGGCTCTAATCTGATAGTGGTAGCGGGGTGGTAGATACCTAGTCTCCACTATGGCTCTAATCTGATAGTTGTAGTGGGGTGGAAGATACCTACTCTCCATTATGGCTCTAATCTGATAGTGGTAGTGGGGTGATAGATGCCTAGTGCCCTTATGGCTCTAATCTGATAGTGGTAGTGGGGTGGTAGATACCTAGTCTCTATTATGGCTCTAATCTGATAGTGGTAGTGGGGTGCTAGATACCTAGTCTCCATTATGGCTCTAATCTGATAGTGGTAGTGGGTTGGTAGATACCTAGTTTCCATTATGGCTCTAATCTGATAATGGTAGTGGGGTGGTAGATGCCTAGTGCCTTTATGGCTCTAATCTGATAGTGGTAGTGGGGTGGTAGATGCCTAGTGCCCTTATGGCTCTAATCTGATAGTGGTAGTGGGGTGGTAGATACCTAGTCTCCATTATGGCTCTAATCTGGTAGTGGTAGTGGTGTGGTAGATACCTAGTTTCCATTATGGCTCTAATCTGATAATGGTAGTGGGGTGGTAGATGCCTAGTGCCTTTATGGCTCTAATCTGATAGTGGTAGTGGGGTGGTAGATGCCTAGTGCCCTTATGGCTCTAATCTGATAGTGGTAGTGGGGTGGTAGATACCTAGTCTCCATTATGGCTCTAATCTGATAGTGGTAGTGGGGTGGTAGATGCAGAGTGCCTTTATGGCTCTAATCTGATAGTGGTAGTGGGGTGGTAGATGCCAAGTGCCTTTATGGCTCTAATCTGATAGTGGTAGCGGGGTGGTAGATACCTAGTCTCCAATATGGCTCTAATCTGATAGTTGTAGTGGGGTGAAAGATACCTACTCTCCATTATGGCTCTAATCTGATAGTGGTAGTGGGGTGATAGATGCCTAGTGCCCGTATGGCTCTAATCTGATAGTGGTAGTGGGGTGGTAGATACCTAGTCTCTATTATGGCTCTAATCTGATAGTGGTAGTGGGGTGGTAGATACCTAGTCTCCATTATGGCTCTAATCTGATAGTGGTAGTGGGTTGGTAGATACCTAGTTTCCATTATGGCTCTAATCTGATAATGGTAGTGGGGTGGTAGATGCCTAGTGCCTTTATGGCTCTAATCTGATAGTGGTAGTGGGGTGGTAGATGCCTAGTGCCCTTATGGCTCTAATCTGATAGTGGTAGTGGGGTGGTAGATACCTAGTCTCCATTATGGCTCTAATCTGATAGTGGTAGTGGGGTGGTAGATGCAGAGTGCCTTTATGGCTCTAATCTGATAGTGGTAGTGGGGTGGTAGATACCTAGTCTCTATTATGGCTCTAATCTGATAGTGGTAGTGGGGTGGTAGATACCTAGTCTCCATTATGGCTCTAATCTGATAGTGGTAGTGGGTTGGTAGATACCTAGTTTCCATTATGGCTCTAATCTGATAATGGTAGTGGGGTGGTAGATGCCTAGTGCCTTTATGGCTCTAATCTGATAGTGGTAGTGGGGTGGTAGATGCCTAGTGCCCTTATGGCTCTAATCTGATAGTGGTAGTGGGGTGGTAGATACCTAGTCTCCATTATGGCTCTAATCTGATAGTGGTAGTGGGGTGGTAGATGCAGAGTGCCTTTATGGCTCTAATCTGATAGTGGTAGTGGGGTGGTAGATGCCAAGTGCCTTTATGGCTCTAATCTGATAGTGGTAGCGGGGTGGTAGATACCTAGTCTCCACTATGGCTCTAATCTGATAGTTGTAGTGGGGTGGAAGATACCTACTCTCCATTATGGCTCTAATCTGATAGTGGTAGTGGGGTGATAGATGCCTAGTGCCCTTATGGCTCTAATCTGATAGTGGTAGTGGGGTGGTAGATACCTAGTCTCCATTATGGCTCTAATCTGATAGAGGTAGTGGGGTGGTAGATACCTATTCTCCATTATGGCTCTAATATGATAGTGGTAGTGGGGTGGTAGATACCTAGTCTCCATTATGGCTCTAAACTGATAGTGGTAGTGGGGTGGTAGATACCTAGTCTCCATTATGGCTCTAATCTGGTAGTGGTAGTGGTGTGGTAGATACCTAGTTTCCATTATGGCTCTAATCTGATAATGGTAGTGGGGTGGTAGATGCCTAGTGCCTTTATGGCTCTAATCTGATAGTGGTAGTGGGGTGGTAGATGCCTAGTGCCCTTATGGCTCTAATCTGATAGTGGTAGTGGGGTGGTAGATACCTAGTCTCCATTATGGCTCTAATCTGATAGTGGTAGTGGGGTGGTAGATGCAGAGTGCCTTTATGGCTCTAATCTGATAGTGGTAGTGGGGTGGTAGATGCCAAGTGCCTTTATGGCTCTAATCTGATAGTGGTAGCGGGGTGGTAGATACCTAGTCTCCACTATGGCTCTAATCTGATAGTTGTAGTGGGGTGGAAGATACCTACTCTCCATTATGGCTCTAATCTGATAGTGGTAGTGGGGTGATAGATGCCTAGTGCCCTTATGGCTCTAATCTGATAGTGGTAGTGGGGTGGTAGATACCTAGTCTCTATTATGGCTCTAATCTGATAGTGGTAGTGGGGTGGTAGATACCTAGTCTCCATTATGGCTCTAATCTGATAGTGGTAGTGGGTTGGTAGATACCTAGTTTCCATTATGGCTCTAATCTGATAATGGTAGTGGGGTGGTAGATGCCTAGTGCCTTTATGGCTCTAATCTGATAGTGGTAGTGGGGTGGTAGATGCCTAGTTCCCTTATGGCTCTAATCTGATAGTGGTAGTGGGGTGGTAGATACCTAGTCTCCATTATGGCTCTAATCTGATAGTGGTAGTGGGGTGGTAGATGCCTAGTGCCTTTATGGCTCTAATCTGATAGTGGTAGTGGGGTGGTAGATGCCAAGTGCCTTTATGGCTCTAATCTGATAGTGGTAGCGGGGTGGTAGATACCTAGTCTCCACTATGGCTCTAATCTGATAGTTGTAGTGGGGTGGAAGATACCTACTCTCCATTATGGCTCTAATCTGATAGTGGTAGTGGGGTGATAGATGCCTAGTGCCCTTATGGCTCTAATCTGATAGTGGTAGTGGGGTGGTAGATACCTAGTCTCCATTATGGCTCTAATCTGATAGTGATAGTGGGGTGGTAGATGCCTAGTGCCCTTATGGCTCTAATCTGATAGTGGTAGTGGGGTGGTAGATACCTAGTCTCCATTATGGCTCTAATCTGATAGTGGTAGTGGGGTGGTAGATGCCTAGTGCCTTTATGGCTCTAATCTGATAGTGGTAGTGGGGTGGTAGATGCCTAGTGCCCTTATGGCTCTAATCTGATAGTGGTAGTGGGGTGGTAGATACCTAGTCTCCATTATGGCTCTAATCTGGTAGTGGTAGAGGGGTGGTAGATACCTAGTCTCCATTATGGCTCTAATCTGATAGTGGTAGTGGGGTGGTAGATGCCTAGTGCCCTTATGGCTCTAATCTGATAGTGGTAGTGGGGTGGTAGATACCTAGTCTCCATTATGGCTCTAATCTGATAGTGGTAGTGGGGTGGTAGATGCCTAGTGCCTTTATGGCTCTAATCTGATGGTGGTAGTGGGGTGGTAGATGCCTAGTGCCCTTATGGCTCTAATCTGATAGAGGTAGTGGGGTGGTAGATACCTAGTCTCCATTATGGCTCTAATCTAATAGTGGTAGTGGGGTGGTAGATGCCTAGTGCCTTTATGGCTCTAATCTGATAGTGGTAGTGGGGTGGTAGATTCCTAGTGCCCTTATGGCTCTAATCTGATAGTGGTAGTGGGGTGGTAGATACCTAGTCTCCATTATGGCTCTAATCTGGTAGTGATAGAGGGGTGGTAGATACCTAGTCTCCATTATGGCTCTAATCTGATAGTAGTAGTGGGGTGGTAGATACCTAGTCTCCATTATGGCTCTAATCTGATAGTGGTAGTGGGGTGGAAGATACCTACTCTCCATTATGGCTCTAATCTGATAGAGGTAGTGGGGTGGTAGATACCTAGTCTCCATTATGGCTCTAATCTGATAGTGGTAATGGGGTGGTAGATACCTAGTCTCCATTATGGCTCTAATCTGATAGTGGTAGTGGGGTGGTAGATACCTAGTCTCCATTATGGCTCTAATCTGGTAGTGGTAGTGGTGTGGTAGATACCTAGTCTCCATTATGGCTCTAATCTGGTAGTGGTAGTGGGGTGGTAGATACCTAGTCTCCATTATGGCTCTAATCTGATAGTGGTAGTGGGTTGGTAGATACCTAGTTTCCATTATGGCTCTAATTTGATAATGGTAGTGGGGTGGTAGATGCCTAGTGCCTTTATGGCTCTAATCTGATAGTGGTAGTGGGGTGGTAGATGCCTAGTGCCCTTATGGCTCTAATCTGATAGTGGTAGTGGGGTGGTAGATACCTAGTCTCCATTATGGCTCTAATCTGATAGTGGTAGTGGGGTGGTAGATGCAGAGTGCCTTTATGGCTCTAATCTGATAGTGGTAGTGGGGTGGTAGATGCCTAGTGCCCTTATGGCTCTAATCTGATAGTGGTAGTGGGGTGGTAGATACCTAGTCTCCATTATGGCTCTAATCTGGTAGTGGTAGAGGGGTGGTAGATACCTAGTCTCCATTATGGCTCTAATCTGATAGTGGTAGTGGGGTGGTAGATGCCTAGTGCCCTTATGGCTCTAATCTGATAGTGGTAATGGGGTGGTAGATACCTAGTCTCCATTATGGCTCTAATCTGATAGTGGTAGTGGGGTGGTAGATGCAGAGTGCCTTTATGGCTCTAATCTGATAGTGGTAGTGGGGTGGTAGATGCCAAGTGCCTTTATGGCTCTAATCTGATAGTGGTAGCGGGGTGGTAGATACCTAGTCTCCACTATGGCTCTAATCTGATAGTTGTAGTGGGGTGGAAGATACCTACTCTCCATTATGGCTCTAATCTGATAGTGGTAGTGGGGTGATAGATGCCTAGTGCCCTTATGGCTCTAATCTGATAGTGGTAGTGGGGTGGTAGATACCTAGTCTCTATTATGGCTCTAATCTGATAGTGGTAGTGGGGTGGTAGATACCTAGTCTCCATTATGGCTCTAATCTGATAGTGGTAGTGGGTTGGTAGATACCTAGTTTCCATTATGGCTCTAATCTGATAATGGTAGTGGGGTGGTAGATGCCTAGTGCCTTTATGGCTCTAATCTGATAGTGGTAGTGGGGTGGTAGATGCCTAGTGCCCTTATGGCTCTAATCTGATAGTGGTAGTGGGGTGGTAGATACCTAGTCTCCATTATGGCTCTAATCTGATAGTGGTAGTGGGGTGGTAGATGCAGAGTGCCTTTATGGCTCTAATCTGATAGTGGTAGTGGGGTGGTAGATGCCAAGTGCCTTTATGGCTCTAATCTGATAGTGGTAGCGGGGTGGTAGATACCTAGTCTCCACTATGGCTCTAATCTGATAGTTGTAGTGGGGTGGAAGATACCTACTCTCCATTATGGCTCTAATCTGATAGTGGTAGTGGGGTGATAGATGCCTAGTGCCCTTATGGCTCTAATCTGATAGTGGTAGTGGGGTGGTAGATACCTAGTCTCCATTATGGCTCTAATCTGATAGAGGTAGTGGGGTGGTAGATACCTAGTCTCCATTATGGCTCTAATCTGATAGTGGTAGTGTGGTGGTAGATACCTAGTCTCCATTATGGCTCTAAACTGATAGTGGTAGTGGGGTGGTAGATACCTAGTCTCCATTATGGCTCTAATCTGGTAGTGGTAGTGGTGTGGTAGATACCTAGTTTCCATTATGGCTCTAATCTGATAATGGTAGTGGGGTGGTAGATGCCTAGTGCCTTTATGGCTCTAATCTGATAGTGGTAGTGGGGTGGTAGATGCCTAGTGCCCTTATGGCTCTAATCTGATAGTGGTAGTGGGGTGGTAGATACCTAGTCTCCATTATGGCTCTAATCTGATAGTGGTAGTGGGGTGGTAGATGCAGAGTGCCTTTATGGCTCTAATCTGATAGTGGTAGTGGGGTGGTAGATGCCAAGTGCCTTTATGGCTCTAATCTGATAGTGGTAGCGGGGTGGTAGATACCTAGTCTCCACTATGGCTCTAATCTGATAGTTGTAGTGGGGTGGAAGATACCTACTCTCCATTATGGCTCTAATCTGATAGTGGTAGTGGGGTGATAGATGCCTAGTGCCCGTATGGCTCTAATCTGATAGTGGTAGTGGGGTGGTAGATACCTAGTCTCTATTATGGCTCTAATCTGATAGTGGTAGTGGGGTGGTAGATACCTAGTCTCCATTATGGCTCTAATCTGATAGTGGTAGTGGGTTGGTAGATACCTAGTTTCCATTATGGCTCTAATCTGATAATGGTAGTGGGGTGGTAGATGCCTAGTGCCTTTATGGCTCTAATCTGATAGTGGTAGTGGGGTGGTAGATGCCTAGTGCCCTTATGGCTCTAATCTGATAGTGGTAGTGGGGTGGTAGATACCTAGTCTCCATTATGGCTCTAATCTGATAGTGGTAGTGGGGTGGTAGATGCAGAGTGCCTTTATGGCTCTAATCTGATAGTGGTAGTGGGGTGGTAGATGCCAAGTGCCTTTATGGCTCTAATCTGATAGTGGTAGCAGGGTGGTAGATACCTAGTCTCCACTATGGCTCTAATCTGATAGTTGTAGTGGGGTGGAAGATACCTACTCTCCATTATGGCTCTAATCTGATAGTGGTAGTGGGGTGATAGATGCCTAGTGCCCTTATGGCTCTAATCTGATAGTGGTAGTGGGGTGGTAGATACCTAGTCTCCATTATGGCTCTAATCTGATAGTGATAGTGGGGTGGTAGATGCCTAGTGCCCTTATGGCTCTAATCTGATAGTGGTAGTGGGGTGGTAGATACCTAGTCTCCATTATGGCTCTAATCTGATAGTGGTAGTGGGGTGGTAGATGCCTAGTGCCTTTATGGCTCTAATCTGATAGTGGTAGTGGAGTGGTAGATGCCTAGTGCCCTTATGGCTCTAATCTGATAGTGGTAGTGGGGTGGTAGATACCTAGTCTCCATTATGGCTCTAATCTGGTAGTGGTAGAGGGGTGGTAGATACCTAGTCTCCATTATGGCTCTAATCTGATAGTGGTAGTGGGGTGGTAGATGCCTAGTGCCCTTATGGCTCTAATCTGATAGTGGTAGTGGGGTGGTAGATGCCTAGTGCCTTTATGGCTCTAATCTGGTAGTGGTAGTGGGGTGGTAGATACCTAGTCTCCATTATGGCTCTAATCTGATAGTGGTAGTGGGTTGGTAGATACCTAGTTTCCATTATGGCTCTAATCTGATAATGGTAGTGGGGTGGTAGATGCCTAGTGCCTTTATGGCTCTAATCTGATAGTGGTAGTGGGGTGGTAGATGCCTAGTGCCCTTATGGCTCTAATCTGATAGTGGTAGTGGGGTGGTAGATACCTAGTCTCCATTATGGCTCTAATCTGATAGTGGTAGTGGGGTGGTAGATGCAGAGTGCCTTTATGGCTCTAATCTGATAGTGGTAGTGGGGTGGTAGATGCCAAGTGCCTTTATGGCTCTAATCTGATAGTGGTAGCGGGGTGGTAGATACCTAGTCTCCACTATGGCTCTAATCTGATAGTTGTAGTGGGGTGGAAGATACCTACTCTCCATTATGGCTCTAATCTGATAGTGGTAGTGGGGTGATAGATGCCTAGTGCCCTTATGGCTCTAATCTGATAGTGGTAGTGGGGTGGTAGATACCTAGTCTCCATTATGGCTCTAATCTGATAGTGATAGTGGGGTGGTAGATGCCTAGTGCCCTTATGGCTCTAATCTGATAGTGGTAGTGGGGTGGTAGATACCTAGTCTCCATTATGGCTCTAATCTGATAGTGGTAGTGGGGTGGTAGATGCCTAGTGCCTTTATGGCTCTAATCTGATAGTGGTAGTGGGGTGGTAGATGCCTAGTGCCCTTATGGCTCTAATCTGATAGTGGTAGTGGGGTGGTAGATACCTAGTCTCCATTATGGCTCTAATCTGGTAGTGGTAGAGGGGTGGTAGATACCTAGTCTCCATTATGGCTCTAATCTGATAGTGGTAGTGGGGTGGTAGATGCCTAGTGCCCTTATGGCTCTAATCTGATAGTGGTAATGGGGTGGTAGATACCTAGTCTCCATTATGGCTCTAATCTGATAGTGGTAGTGGGGTGGTAGATGCAGAGTGCCTTTATGGCTCTAATCTGATAGTGGTAGTGGGGTGGTAGATGCCAAGTGCCTTTATGGCTCTAATCTGATAGTGGTAGCGGGGTGGTAGATACCTAGTCTCCACTATGGCTCTAATCTGATAGTTGTAGTGGGGTGGAAGATACCTACTCTCCATTATGGCTCTAATCTGATAGTGGTAGTGGGGTGATAGATGCCTAGTGCCCTTATGGCTCTAATCTGATAGTGGTAGTGGGGTGGTAGATACCTAGTCTCTATTATGGCTCTAATCTGATAGTGGTAGTGGGGTGGTAGATACCTAGTCTCCATTATGGCTCTAATCTGATAGTGGTAGTGGGTTGGTAGATACCTAGTTTCCATTATGGCTCTAATCTGATAATGGTAGTGGGGTGGTAGATGCCTAGTGCCTTTATGGCTCTAATCTGATAGTGGTAGTGGGGTGGTAGATGCCTAGTGCCCTTATGGCTCTAATCTGATAGTGGTAGTGGGGTGGTAGATACCTAGTCTCCATTATGGCTCTAATCTGATAGTGGTAGTGGGGTGGTAGATGCAGAGTGCCTTTATGGCTCTAATCTGATAGTGGTAGTGGGGTGGTAGATGCCAAGTGCCTTTATGGCTCTAATCTGATAGTGGTAGCGGGGTGGTAGATACCTAGTCTCCACTATGGCTCTAATCTGATAGTTGTAGTGGGGTGGAAGATACCTACTCTCCATTATGGCTCTAATCTGATAGTGGTAGTGGGGTGATAGATGCCTAGTGCCCTTATGGCTCTAATCTGATAGTGGTAGTGGGGTGGTAGATACCTAGTCTCCATTATGGCTCTAATCTGATAGAGGTAGTGGGGTGGTAGATACCTAGTCTCCATTATGGCTCTAATCTGATAGTGGTAGTGGGGTGGTAGATACCTAGTCTCCATTATGGCTCTAAACTGATAGTGGTAGTGGGGTGGTAGATACCTAGTCTCCATTATGGCTCTAATCTGGTAGTGGTAGTGGTGTGGTAGATACCTAGTTTCCATTATGGCTCTAATCTGATAATGGTAGTGGGGTGGTAGATGCCTAGTGCCTTTATGGCTCTAATCTGATAGTGGTAGTGGGGTGGTAGATACCTAGTCTCCATTATGGCTCTAATCTGATAGTGGTAGTGGGGTGGTAGATGCAGAGTGCCTTTATGGCTCTAATCTGATAGTGGTAGTGGGGTGGTAGATGCCAAGTGCCTTTATGGCTCTAATCTGATAGTGGTAGCGGGGTGGTAGATACCTAGTCTCCACTATGGCTCTAATCTGATAGTTGTAGTGGGGTGGAAGATACCTACTCTCCATTATGGCTCTAATCTGATAGTGGTAGTGGGGTGATAGATGCCTAGTGCCCGTATGGCTCTAATCTGATAGTGGTAGTGGGGTGGTAGATACCTAGTCTCTATTATGGCTCTAATCTGATAGTGGTAGTGGGGTGGTAGATACCTAGTCTCCATTATGGCTCTAATCTGATAGTGGTAGTGGGTTGGTAGATACCTAGTTTCCATTATGGCTCTAATCTGATAATGGTAGTGGGGTGGTAGATGCCTAGTGCCTTTATGGCTCTAATCTGATAGTGGTAGTGGGGTGGTAGATGCCTAGTGCCCTTATGGCTCTAATCTGATAGTGGTAGTGGGGTGGTAGATACCTAGTCTCCATTATGGCTCTAATCTGATAGTGGTAGTGGGGTGGTAGATGCAGAGTGCCTTTATGGCTCTAATCTGATAGTGGTAGTGGGGTGGTAGATGCCAAGTGCCTTTATGGCTCTAATCTGATAGTGGTAGCAGGGTGGTAGATACCTAGTCTCCACTATGGCTCTAATCTGATAGTTGTAGTGGGGTGGAAGATACCTACTCTCCATTATGGCTCTAATCTGATAGTGGTAGTGGGGTGATAGATGCCTAGTGCCCTTATGGCTCTAATCTGATAGTGGTAGTGGGGTGGTAGATACCTAGTCTCCATTATGGCTCTAATCTGATAGTGATAGTGGGGTGGTAGATGCCTAGTGCCCTTATGGCTCTAATCTGATAGTGGTAGTGGGGTGGTAGATACCTAGTGCCCTTATGGCTCTAATCTGATAGTGGTAGTGGGGTGGTAGATACCTAGTCTCCATTATGGCTCTAATCTGATAGTGGTAGTGGGGTGGTAGATGCAGAGTGCCTTTATGGCTCTAATCTGATAGTGGTAGTGGGGTGGTAGATGCCAAGTGCCTTTATGGCTCTAATCTGATAGTGGTAGCGGGGTGGTAGATACCTAGTCTCCACTATGGCTCTAATCTGATAGTTGTAGTGGGGTGGAAGATACCTACTCTCCATTATGGCTCTAATCTGATAGTGGTAGTGGGGTGATAGATGCCTAGTGCCCTTATGGCTCTAATCTGATAGTGGTAGTGGGGTGGTAGATACCTAGTCTCCATTATGGCTCTAATCTGATAGTGATAGTGGGGTGGTAGATGCCTAGTGCCCTTATGGCTCTAATCTGATAGTGGTAGTGGGGTGGTAGATACCTAGTCTCCATTATGGCTCTAATCTGATAGTGGTAGTGGGGTGGTAGATGCCTAGTGCCTTTATGGCTCTAATCTGATAGTGGTAGTGGGGTGGTAGATGCCTAGTGCCCTTATGGCTCTAATCTGATAGTGGTAGTGGGGTGGTAGATACCTAGTCTCCATTATGGCTCTAATCTGGTAGTGGTAGAGGGGTGGTAGATACCTAGTCTCCATTATGGCTCTAATCTGATAGTGGTAGTGGGGTGGTAGATGCCTAGTGCCCTTATGGCTCTAATCTGATAGTGGTAATGGGGTGGTAGATACCTAGTCTCCATTATGGCTCTAATCTGATAGTGGTAGTGGGGTGGTAGATGCAGAGTGCCTTTATGGCTCTAATCTGATAGTGGTAGTGGGGTGGTAGATGCCAAGTGCCTTTATGGCTCTAATCTGATAGTGGTAGCGGGGTGGTAGATACCTAGTCTCCACTATGGCTCTAATCTGATAGTTGTAGTGGGGTGGAAGATACCTACTCTCCATTATGGCTCTAATCTGATAGTGGTAGTGGGGTGATAGATGCCTAGTGCCCTTATGGCTCTAATCTGATAGTGGTAGTGGGGTGGTAGATACCTAGTCTCTATTATGGCTCTAATCTGATAGTGGTAGTGGGGTGGTAGATACCTAGTCTCCATTATGGCTCTAATCTGATAGTGGTAGTGGGTTGGTAGATACCTAGTTTCCATTATGGCTCTAATCTGATAATGGTAGTGGGGTGGTAGATGCCTAGTGCCTTTATGGCTCTAATCTGATAGTGGTAGTGGGGTGGTAGATGCCTAGTGCCCTTATGGCTCTAATCTGATAGTGGTAGTGGGGTGGTAGATACCTAGTCTCCATTATGGCTCTAATCTGATAGTGGTAGTGGGGTGGTAGATGCAGAGTGCCTTTATGGCTCTAATCTGATAGTGGTAGTGGGGTGGTAGATGCCAAGTGCCTTTATGGCTCTAATCTGATAGTGGTAGCGGGGTGGTAGATACCTAGTCTCCACTATGGCTCTAATCTGATAGTTGTAGTGGGGTGGAAGATACCTACTCTCCATTATGGCTCTAATCTGATAGTGGTAGTGGGGTGATAGATGCCTAGTGCCCTTATGGCTCTAATCTGATAGTGGTAGTGGGGTGGTAGATACCTAGTCTCCATTATGGCTCTAATCTGATAGAGGTAGTGGGGTGGTAGATACCTAGTCTCCATTATGGCTCTAATCTGATAGTGGTAGTGGGGTGGTAGATACCTAGTCTCCATTATGGCTCTAAACTGATAGTGGTAGTGGGGTGGTAGATACCTAGTCTCCATTATGGCTCTAATCTGGTAGTGGTAGTGGTGTGGTAGATACCTAGTTTCCATTATGGCTCTAATCTGATAATGGTAGTGGGGTGGTAGATGCCTAGTGCCTTTATGGCTCTAATCTGATAGTGGTAGTGGGGTGGTAGATACCTAGTCTCCATTATGGCTCTAATCTGATAGTGGTAGTGGGGTGGTAGATGCAGAGTGCCTTTATGGCTCTAATCTGATAGTGGTAGTGGGGTGGTAGATGCCAAGTGCCTTTATGGCTCTAATCTGATAGTGGTAGCGGGGTGGTAGATACCTAGTCTCCACTATGGCTCTAATCTGATAGTTGTAGTGGGGTGGAAGATACCTACTCTCCATTATGGCTCTAATCTGATAGTGGTAGTGGGGTGATAGATGCCTAGTGCCCGTATGGCTCTAATCTGATAGTGGTAGTGGGGTGGTAGATACCTAGTCTCTATTATGGCTCTAATCTGATAGTGGTAGTGGGGTGGTAGATACCTAGTCTCCATTATGGCTCTAATCTGATAGTGGTAGTGGGTTGGTAGATACCTAGTTTCCATTATGGCTCTAATCTGATAATGGTAGTGGGGTGGTAGATGCCTAGTGCCTTTATGGCTCTAATCTGATAGTGGTAGTGGGGTGGTAGATGCCTAGTGCCCTTATGGCTCTAATCTGATAGTGGTAGTGGGGTGGTAGATACCTAGTCTCCATTATGGCTCTAATCTGATAGTGGTAGTGGGGTGGTAGATGCAGAGTGCCTTTATGGCTCTAATCTGATAGTGGTAGTGGGGTGGTAGATGCCAAGTGCCTTTATGGCTCTAATCTGATAGTGGTAGCAGGGTGGTAGATACCTAGTCTCCACTATGGCTCTAATCTGATAGTGGTAGTGGGGTGGAAGATACCTACTCTCCATTATGGCTCTAATCTGATAGTGGTAGTGGGGTGATAGATGCCTAGTGCCCTTATGGCTCTAATCTGATAGTGGTAGTGGGGTGGTAGATACCTAGTCTCCATTATGGCTCTAATCTGATAGTGATAGTGGGGTGGTAGATGCCTAGTGCCCTTATGGCTCTAATCTGATAGTGGTAGTGGGGTGGTAGATACCTAGTCTCCATTATGGCTCTAATCTGATAGTGGTAGTGGGGTGGTAGATGCCTAGTGCCTTTATGGCTCTAATCTGATAGTGGTAGTGGAGTGGTAGATGCCTAGTGCCCTTATGGCTCTAATCTGATAGTGGTAGTGGGGTGGTAGATACCTAGTCTCCATTATGGCTCTAATCTGGTAGTGGTAGAGGGGTGGTAGATACCTAGTCTCCATTATGGCTCTAATCTGATAGTGGTAGTGGGGTGGTAGATGCCTAGTGCCCTTATGGCTCTAATCTGATAGTGGTAGTGGGGTGGTAGATGCCTAGTGCCTTTATGGCTCTAATCTGATGGTGGTAGTGGGGTGGTAGATGCCTAGTGCCCTTATGGCTCTAATCTGATAGAGGTAGTGGGGTGGTAGATACCTAGTCTCCATTATGGCTCTAATCTAATAGTGGTAGTGGGGTGGTAGATGCCTAGTGCCTTTATGGCTCTAATCTGATAGTGGTAGTGGGGTGGTAGATTCCTAGTGCCCTTATGGCTCTAATCTGATAGTGGTAGTGGGGTGGTAGATACCTAGTCTCCATTATGGCTCTAATCTGGTAGTGATAGAGGGGTGGTAGATACCTAGTCTCCATTATGGCTCTAATCTGATAGTAGTAGTGGGGTGGTAGATACCTAGTCTCCATTATGGCTCTAATCTGATAGTGGTAGTGGGGTGGAAGATACCTACTCTCCATTATGGCTCTAATCTGATAGAGGTAGTGGGGTGGTAGATACCTAGTCTCCATTATTTCTCTAATCTGATAGTGGTAGTGGGGTGGTAGATACCTAGTCTCCATTATGGCTCTAATCTGATAGTGGTAGTGGGGTGGTAGATACCTAGTCTCCATTATGGCTCTAATCTGGTAGTGGTAGTGGTGTGGTAGATACCTAGTCTCCATTATGGCTCTAATCTGGTAGTGGTAGTGGGGTGGTAGATACCTAGTCTCCATTATGGCTCTAATCTGATAGTGGTAGTGGGTTGGTAGATACCTAGTTTCCATTATGGCTCTAATCTGATAATGGTAGTGGGGTGGTAGATGCCTAGTGCCTTTATGGCTCTAATCTGATAGTGGTAGTGGGGTGGTAGATGCCTAGTGCCCTTATGGCTCTAATCTGATAGTGGTAGTGGGGTGGTAGATACCTAGTCTCCATTATGGCTCTAATCTGATAGTGGTAGTGGGGTGGTAGATGCAGAGTGCCTTTATGGCTCTAATCTGATAGTGGTAGTGGGGTGGTAGATGCCAAGTGCCTTTATGGCTCTAATCTGATAGTTGTAGTGGGGTGGAAGATACCTACTCTCCATTATGGCTCTAATCTGATAGTGGTAGTGAGGTGATAGATGCCTAGTGCCCTTATGGCTCTAATCTGATAGTGGTAGTGGGGTGGTAGATACCTAGTCTCCATTATGGCTCTAATCTGATAGTGATAGTGGGGTGGTAGATGCCTAGTGCCCTTATGGCTCTAATCTGATAGTGGTAGTGGGGTGGTAGATACCTAGTCTCCATTATGGCTCTAATCTGATAGTGGTAGTGGGGTGGTAGATGCCTAGTGCCTTTATGGCTCTAATCTGATAGTGGTAGTGGGGTGGTAGATGCCTAGTGCCCTTATGGCTCTAATCTGATAGTGGTAGTGGGGTGGTAGAAACCTAGTCTCCATTATGGCTCTAATCTGGTAGTGGTAGAGGGGTGGTAGATACCTAGTCTCCATTATGGCTCTAATCTGATAGTGGTAGTGGGGTGGTAGATGCCTAGTGCCCTTATGGCTCTAATCTGATAGTGGTAGTGGGGTGGTAGATACCTAGTCTCCATTATGGCTCTAATCTGATAGTGGTAGTGGGGTGGTAGATGCCTAGTGCCTTTATGGCTCTAATCTGATGGCGGTAGTGGGGTGGTAGATGCCTAGTGCCCTTATGGCTCTAATCTGATAGAGGTAGTGGGGTGGTAGATACCTAGTCTCCATTATGGCTCTAATCTAATAGTGGTAGTGGGGTGGTAGATGCCTAGTGCCTTTATGGCTCTAATCTGATAGTGGTAGTGGGGTGGTAGATGCCTAGTGCCCTTATGGCTCTAATCTGATAGTGGTAGTGGGGTGGTAGATGCCTAGTGCCCTTATGGCTCTAATCTGATAGTGGTAGATGTCTAGTCTCCATTATGGCTCTAATCTGATAGTGGTAGTGGGGTGATAGATATCTAGTCTCCATTATGGCTCTAATCTGATAGTGGAAGTGGGGTGGTAGATACCTAGTTTCCATTATGGCTCTAATCTGATAATGGTAGTGGGGTGGTAGATGCCTAGTGCCTTTATGGCTCTAATCTGATAGTGGTAGTGGGGTGGTAGATGCCTAGTGCCCATATGGCTCTAATCTGATAGTGGTAGTGTGGTGGTAGATACCTAGTCTCCATTATGGCTCTAATCTGATAGTGGTAGTGGGGTGGTAGATGCCTAGTGCCTTTATGGCTCTAATCTGATAGTGGTAGTGGGGTGATAGATACCTAGTCTCCATTATGGCTCTAATCTGATAGTGGTAGTGGGTTGGTAGATACCTAGTCTCTATTATGGCTCTAATCTGGTAGTGGTAGTGGTAGTGGTAGATACCTAGTCTCCATTATGGCTCTAATCTGGTAGTGGTAGTGGGGTGGTAGATACCTAGTCTCCATTATGGCTCTAATCTGATAGTGGTAGTGGGGTGGTAGATACCTAGTCTCCATTATGGCTCTAATCTGGTAGTGATAGAGGGGTGGTAGATACCTAGTCTCCATTATGGCTCTAATCTGATAGTGGTAGTGGGGTGGTAGATACCTAGTCTCCATTATGGCTCTAATCTGATAGTGGTAGTGGGGTGGAAGATACCTACTCTCCATTATGGCTCTAATCTGATAGAGGTAGTGGGGTGGTAGATACCTAGTCTCCATTATGGCTCTAATCTGATAGTGGTAGTGGGGTGGTAGATACCTAGTCTCCATTATGGCTCTAATCTGATAGTGGTAGTTGGGTGGTAGATACCTAGTCTCCATTATGGCTCTAATCTGGTAGTGGTAGTGGTGTGGTAGATACCTAGTCTCCATTATGGCTCTAATCTGGTAGTGGTAGTGGGGTGGTAGATACCTAGTCTCCATTATGGCTCTAATCTGATAGTGGTAGTGGGTTGGTAGATACCTAGTTTCCATTATGGCTCTAATCTGATAATGGTAGTGGGGTGGTAGATGCCTAGTGCCTTTATGGCTCTAATCTGATAGTGGTAGTGGGGTGGTAGATGCCTAGTGCCCATATGGCTCTAATCTGATAGTGGTAGTGGGGTGGTAGATACCTAGTCTCCATTATGGCTCTAATCTGATAGTGGTAGTGGGGTGGTAGATGCCTAGTGCCTTTATGGCTCTAATCTGATAGTGGTAGTGGGGTGATAGATACCTAGTCTCCAATATGGCTCTAATCTGATAGTGGTAGTGGGTTGGTAGATACCTAGTCTCTATTATGGCTCTAATCTGGTAGTGGTAGTGGTAGTGGTAGATACCTAGTCTCCATTATGGCTCTAATCTGGTAGTGGTAGTGGGGTGGTAGATACCTAGTCTCCATTATGGCTCTAATCTGATAGTGGTAGTGGGGTGGTAGATACCTAGTCTCCATTATGGCTCTAATATTGATAGTGGTAGTGGGGTGGTAGATTCCTAGTGCCTTTATGGCTCTAATCTGATAGTGGTAGTGGGGTGGTAGATGCCTAGTGCCCTTATGGCTCTAATCTGATAGTGGTAGTGGGGTGGTAGATACCTAGTCTCCATTATGGCTCTAATCTGATAGTGGTAGTGGGGTGGTAGATGCATAGTGCCTTTATGGCTCTAATCTGATAGTGGTAGTGGGGTGGTAGATGCCAAGTGCCTTTATGGCTCTAATCTGATAGTGGTAGCGGGGTGGTAGATACCTAGTCTCCACTATGGCTCTAATCTGATAGTTGTAGTGGGGTGGAAGATACCTACTCTCCATTATGGCTCTAATCTGATAGTGGTAGTGGGGTGATAGATGCCTAGTGCCCTTATGGCTCTAATCTGATAGTGGTAGTGGGGTGGTAGATACCTAGTCTCCATTATGGCTCTAATCTGATAGTGATAGTGGGGTGGTAGATGCCTAGTGCCCTTATGGCTCTAATCTGATAGTGGTAGTGGGGTGGTAGATACCTAGTCTCCATTATGGCTCTAATCTGATAGTGGTAGTGGGGTGGTAGATGCCTAGTGCCTTTATGGCTCTAATCTGATAGTGGTAGTGGGGTGGTAGATGCCTAGTGCCCTTAAGGCTTTAATCTGATAGTGGTAGTGGGGTGGTAGATACCTAGAGTCCATTATGGCTCTAATCTGGTAGTGATAGAGGGGTGGTAGATACCTAGTCTCCATTATGGCTCTAATCTGATAGTGGTAGTGGGGTGGTAGATACCTAGTCTCCATTATGGCTCTAATCTGATAGTGGTAGTGGGGTGGAAGATACCTACTCTCCATTATGGCTCTAATCTGATAGAGGTAGTGGGGTGGTAGATACCTAGTCTCCATTATGGCTCTAATCTGATAGTGGTAGTGGGGTGGTAGATACCTAGTCTCCATTATGGCTCTAATCTGATAGTGGTAGTGGGGTGGTAGATACCTAGTCTCCATTATGGCTCTAATCTGGTAGTGGTAGTGGTGTGGTAGATACCTAGTCTCCATTATGGCTCTAATCTGGTAGTGGTAGTGGGGTGGTAGATACCTAGTCTCCATTATGGCTCTAATCTGATAGTGGTAGTGGGTTGGTAGATACCTAGTTTCCATTATGGCTATAATCTGATAATGGTAGTGGGGTGGTAGATGCCTAGTGCCTTTATGGCTCTAATCTGATAGTGGTAGTGGGGTGGTAGATGCCTAGTGACCATATGGCTCTAATCTGATAGTGGTATTGGGGTGGTAGATACCTAGTCTCCATTATGGCTCTAATCTGATAGTGGTAGTGGGGTGGTAGATGCCTAGTGCCTTTATGGCTCTAATCTGATAGTGGTAGTGGGGTGATAGATGCCTAGTGCCCTTATGGCTCTAATCTGATAGTGGTAGTGGGGTGGTAGATACCTAGTCTCCATTATGGCTCTAATCTGATAGTGGTAGTGGGGTTGTAGATACCTAGCCTCCATTATGGCTCTAATTTGGTAGTGGTAGTGGGGTGGTAGATACCTAGTCTCCATTATGGCTCTAATCTGGTAGTGGTAGTGGGGTGGAAGATACCTAGTCTCCATTATGGCTCTAATCTGATAGTGGTAGTGGTGTGGTAGATACCTAGTCTCCATTATGGCTCTAATCTGGTAGTGGTAGTGGTGTGGTAGATACCTAGTCTCCATTATGGCTCTAATCTGGTAGTGGTAGTGGGGTGGTAGATACCTAGTCTCCATTATGGCTCTAATCTGATAGTGGTAGTGGGTTGGTAGATACCTAGTTTCCATTATGGCTCTAATCTGATAATGGTAGTGGGGTGGTAGATGCCTAGTGCCTTTATGGCTCTAATCTGATAGTGGTAGTGGGGTGGTAGATGCCTAGTGCCCATATGGCTCTAATCTGATAGTGGTAGTGGGGTGGTAGATACCTAGTCTCCATTATGGCTCTAATCTGATAGTGGTAGTGGGGTGGTAGATGCCTAGTGCCTTTATGGCTCTAATCTGATAGTGGTAGTGGGGTGATAGATACCTAGTCTCCAATATAGCTCTAATCTGATAGTGGTAGTGGGTTGGTAGATACCTAGTCTCTATTATGGCTCTAATCTGGTAGTGGTAGTGGTAGTGGTAGATACCTAGTCTCCATTATGGCTCTAATCTGGTAGTGGTAGTGGGGTGGTAGATACCTAGTCTCCATTATGGCTCTAATCTGATAGTGGTAGTGGGGTGGTAGATACCTAGTCTCCATTATGGCTCTAATATTGATAGTGGTAGTGGGGTGGTAGATTCCTAGTGCCTTTATGGCTCTAATCTGATAGTGGTAGTGGGGTGGTAGATGCCTAGTGCCCTTATGGCTCTAATCTGATAGTGGTAGTGGGGTGGTAGATACCTAGTCTCCATTATGGCTCTAATCTGATAGTGGTAGTGGGGTGGTAGATGCATAGTGCCTTTATGGCTCTAATCTGATAGTGGTAGTGGGGTGGTAGATGCCAAGTGCCTTTATGGCTCTAATCTGATAGTGGTAGCGGGGTGGTAGATACCTAGTCTCCACTATGGCTCTAATCTGATAGTTGTAGTGTGGTGGAAGATACCTACTCTCCATTATGGCTCTAATCTGATAGTGGTAGTGGGGTGATAGATGCCTAGTGCCCTTATGGCTCTAATCTGATAGTGGTAGTGGGGTGGTAGATACCTAGTCTCCATTATGGCTCTAATCTGATAGTGATAGTGGGGTGGTAGATGCCTAGTGCCCTTATGGCTCTAATCTGATAGTGGTAGTGGGGTGGTAGATACCTAGTCTCCATTATGGCTCTAATCTGATAGTGGTAGTGGGGTGGTAGATGCCTAGTGCCTTTATGGCTCTAATCTGATAGTGGTAGTGGGGTGGTAGATGCCTAGTGCCCTTATGGCTCTAATCTGATAGTGGTAGTGGGGTGGTAGATACCTAGTCTCCATTATGGCTCTAATCTGGTAGTGATAGAGGGGTGGTAGATACCTAGTCTCCATTATGGCTCTAATCTGATAGTGGTAGTGGGGTGGTAGATACCTAGTCTCCATTATGGCTCTAATCTGATAGTGGTAGTGGGGTGGAAGATACCTACTCTCCATTATGGCTCTAATCTGATAGAGGTAGTGGGGTGGTAGATACCTAGGCTCCATTATGGCTCTAATCTGATAGTGGTAGTGGGGTGGTAGATACCTAGTCTCCATTATGGCTCTAATCTGATAGTGGTAGTGGGGTGGTAGATACCTAGTCTCCATTATGGCTCTAATCTGGTAGTGGTAGTGGTGTGGTAGATACCTAGTCTCCATTATGGCTCTAATCTGGTAGTGGTAGTGGGGTGGTAGATACCTAGTCTCCATTATGGCTCTAATCCGATAGTGGTAGTGGGTTGGTAGATACCTAGTTTCCATTATGGCTATAATCTGATAATGGTAGTGGGGTGGTAGATGCCTAGTGCCTTTATGGCTCTAATCTGATAGTGGTAGTGGGGTGGTAGATGCCTAGTGACCATATGGCTCTAATCTGATAGTGGTATTGGGGTGGTAGATACCTAGTCTCCATTATGGCTCTAATCTGATAGTGGTAGTGGGGTGGTAGATGCCTAGTGCCTTTATGGCTCTAATCTGATAGTGGTAGTGGGGTGATAGATGCCTAGTGCCCTTATGGCTCTAATCTGATAGTGGTAGTGGGGTGGTAGATACCTAGTCTCCATTATGGCTCTAATCTGATAGTGGTAGTGGGGTTGTAGATACCTAGCCTCCATTATGGCTCTAATTTGGTAGTGGTAGTGGGGTGGTAGATACCTAGTCTCCATTATGGCTCTAATCTGGTAGTGGTAGTGGGGTGGAAGATACCTAGTCTCCATTATGGCTCTAATCTGATAGTGGTAGTGGTGTGGTAGATACCTAGTCTCCATTATGGCTCTAATCTGGTAGTGGTAGTGGTGTGGTAGATACCTAGTCTCCATTATGGCTCTAATCTGGTAGTGGTAGTGGGGTGGTAGATACCTAGTCTCCATTATGGCTCTAATCTGATAGTGGTAGTGGGTTGGTAGATACCTAGTTTCCATTATGGCTCTAATCTGATAATGGTAGTGGGGTGGTAGATGCCTAGTGCCTTTATGGCTCTAATCTGATAGTGGTAGTGGGGTGGTAGATGCCTAGTGCCCATATGGCTCTAATCTGATAGTGGTAGTGGGGTGGTAGATACCTAGTCTCCATTATGGCTCTAATCTGATAGTGGTAGTGGGGTGGTAGATGCCTAGTGCCTTTATGGCTCTAATCTGATAGTGGTAGTGGGGTGATAGATACCTAGTCTCCAATATAGCTCTAATCTGATAGTGGTAGTGGGTTGGTAGATACCTAGTCTCTATTATGGCTCTAATCTGGTAGTGGTAGTGGTAGTGGTAGATACCTAGTCTCCATTATGGCTCTAATCTGGTAGTGGTAGTGGGGTGGTAGATACCTAGTCTCCATTATGGCTCTAATCTGATAGTGGTAGTGGGGTGGTAGATACCTAGTCTCCATTATGGCTCTAATATTGATAGTGGTAGTGGGGTGGTAGATTCCTAGTGCCTTTATGGCTCTAATCTGATAGTGGTAGTGGGGTGGTAGATGCCTAGTGCCCTTATGGCTCTAATCTGATAGTGGTAGTGGGGTGGTAGATACCTTGTCTCCATTATGGCTCTAATCTGATAGTGGTAGTGGGGTGGTAGATGCATAGTGCCTTTATGGCTCTAATCTGATAGTGGTAGTGGGGTGGTAGATGCCAAGTGCCTTTATGGCTCTAATCTGATAGTGGTAGCGGGGTGGTAGATACCTAGTCTCCACTATGGCTCTAATCTGATAGTTGTAGTGTGGTGGAAGATACCTACTCTCCATTATGGCTCTAATCTGATAGTGGTAGTGGGGTGATAGATGCCTAGTGCCCTTATGGCTCTAATCTGATAGTGGTAGTGGGGTGGTAGATACCTAGTCTCCATTATGGCTCTAATCTGATAGTGATAGTGGGGTGGTAGATGCCTAGTGCCCTTATGGCTCTAATCTGATAGTGGTAGTGGGGTGGTAGATACCTAGTCTCCATTATGGCTCTAATCTGATAGTGGTAGTGGGGTGGTAGATGCCTAGTGCCTTTATGGCTCTAATCTGATAGTGGTAGTGGGGTGGTAGATGCCTAGTGCCCTTATGGCTCTAATCTGATAGTGGTAGTGGGGTGGTAGATACCTAGTCTCCATTATGGCTCTAATCTGGTAGTGATAGAGGGGTGGTAGATACCTAGTCTCCATTATGGCTCTAATCTGATAGTGGTAGTGGGGTGGTAGATACCTAGTCTCCATTATGGCTCTAATCTGATAGTGGTAGTGGGGTGGAAGATACCTACTCTCCATTATGGCTCTAATCTGATAGAGGTAGTGGGGTGGTAGATACCTAGTCTCCATTATGGCTCTAATCTGATAGTGGTAGTGGGGTGGTAGATACCTAGTCTCCATTATGGCTCTAATCTGATAGTGGTAGTGGGGTGGTAGATACCTAGTCTCCATTATGGCTCTAATCTGGTAGTGGTAGTGGTGTGGTAGATACCTAGTCTCCATTATGGCTCTAATCTGGTAGTGGTAGTGGGGTGGTAGATACCTAGTCTCCATTATGGCTCTAATCTGATAGTGGTAGTGGGTTGGTAGATACCTAGTTTCCATTATGGCTATAATCTGATAATGGTAGTGGGGTGGTAGATGCCTAGTGCCTTTATGGCTCTAATCTGATAGTGGTAGTGGGGTGGTAGATGCCTAGTGACCATATGGCTCTAATCTGATAGTGGTATTGGGGTGGTAGATACCTAGTCTCCATTATGGCTCTAATCTGATAGTGGTAGTGGGGTGGTAGATGCCTAGTGCCTTTATGGCTCTAATCTGATAGTGGTAGTGGGGTGATAGATGCCTAGTGCCCTTATGGCTCTAATCTGATAGTGGTAGTGGGGTGGTAGATACCTAGTCTCCATTATGGCTCTAATCTGATAGTGGTAGTGGGGTTGTAGATACCTAGCCTCCATTATGGCTCTAATTTGGTAGTGGTAGTGGGGTGGTAGATACCTAGTCTCCATTATGGCTCTAATCTGGTAGTGGTAGTGGGGTGGAAGATACCTAGTCTCCATTATGGCTCTAATCTGATAGTGGTAGTGGTGTGGTAGATACCTAGTCTCCATTATGGCTCTAATCTGGTAGTGGTAGTGGTGTGGTAGATACCTAGTCTCCATTATGGCTCTAATCTGGTAGTGGTAGTGGGGTGGTAGATACCTAGTCTCCATTATGGCTCTAATCTGATAGTGGTAGTGGGTTGGTAGATACCTAGTTTCCATTATGGCTCTAATCTGATAATGGTAGTGGGGTGGTAGATGCCTAGTGCCTTTATGGCTCTAATCTGATAGTGGTAGTGGGGTGGTAGATGCCTAGTGCCCATATGGCTCTAATCTGATAGTGGTAGTGGGGTGGTAGATACCTAGTCTCCATTATGGCTCTAATCTGATAGTGGTAGTGGGGTGGTAGATGCCTAGTGCCTTTATGGCTCTAATCTGATAGTGGTAGTGGGGTGATAGATACCTAGTCTCCAATATAGCTCTAATCTGATAGTGGTAGTGGGTTGGTAGATACCTAGTCTCTATTATGGCTCTAATCTGGTAGTGGTAGTGGTAGTGGTAGATACCTAGTCTCCATTATGGCTCTAATCTGGTAGTGGTAGTGGGGTGGTAGATACCTAGTCTCCATTATGGCTCTAATCTGATAGTGGTAGTGGGGTGGTAGATACCTAGTCTCCATTATGGCTCTAATATTGATAGTGGTAGTGGGGTGGTAGATTCCTAGTGCCTTTATGGCTCTAATCTGATAGTGGTAGTGGGGTGGTAGATGCCTAGTGCCCTTATGGCTCTAATCTGATAGTGGTAGTGGGGTGGTAGATACCTAGTCTCCATTATGGCTCTAATCTGATAGTGGTAGTGGGGTGGTAGATGCATAGTGCCTTTATGGCTCTAATCTGATAGTGGTAGTGGGGTGGTAGATGCCAAGTGCCTTTATGGCTCTAATCTGATAGTGGTAGCGGGGTGGTAGATACCTAGTCTCCACTATGGCTCTAATCTGATAGTTGTAGTGTGGTGGAAGATACCTACTCTCCATTATGGCTCTAATCTGATAGTGGTAGTGGGGTGATAGATGCCTAGTGCCCTTATGGCTCTAATCTGATAGTGGTAGTGGGGTGGTAGATACCTAGTCTCCATTATGGCTCTAATCTGATAGTGATAGTGGGGTGGTAGATGCCTAGTGCCCTTATGGCTCTAATCTGATAGTGGTAGTGGGGTGGTAGATACCTAGTCTCCATTATGGCTCTAATCTGATAGTGGTAGTGGGGTGGTAGATGCCTAGTGCCTTTATGGCTCTAATCTGATAGTGGTAGTGGGGTGGTAGATGCCTAGTGCCCTTATGGCTCTAATCTGATAGTGGTAGTGGGGTGGTAGATACCTAGTCTCCATTATGGCTCTAATCTGGTAGTGATAGAGGGGTGGTAGATACCTAGTCTCCATTATGGCTCTAATCTGATAGTGGTAGTGGGGTGGTAGATACCTAGTCTCCATTATGGCTCTAATCTGATAGTGGTAGTGGGGTGGAAGATACCTACTCTCCATTATGGCTCTAATCTGATAGAGGTAGTGGGGTGGTAGATACCTAGTCTCCATTATGGCTCTAATCTGATAGTGGTAGTGGGGTGGTAGATACCTAGTCTCCATTATGGCTCTAATCTGATAGTGGTAGTGGGGTGGTAGATACCTAGTCTCCATTATGGCTCTAATCTGGTAGTGGTAGTGGTGTGGTAGATACCTAGTCTCCATTATGGCTCTAATCTGGTAGTGGTAGTGGGGTGGTAGATACCTAGTCTCCATTATGGCTCTAATCTGATAGTGGTAGTGGGTTGGTAGATACCTAGTTTCCATTATGGCTATAATCTGATAATGGTAGTGGGGTGGTAGATGCCTAGTGCCTTTATGGCTCTAATCTGATAGTGGTAGTGGGGTGGTAGATGCCTAGTGCCCATATGGCTCTAATCTGATAGTGGTAGTGGGTGGTAGATACCTAGTCTCCATTATGGCTCTAATCTGATAGTGGTAGTGGGGTGGTAGATGCCTAGTGCCTTTATGGCTCTAATCTGATAGTGGTAGTGGGGTGATAGATGCCTAGTGCCCTTATGGCTCTAATCTGATAGTGGTAGTGGGGTGGTAGATACCTAGTCTCCATTATGGCTCTAATCTGATAGTGGTAGTGGGGTTGTAGATACCTAGCCTCCATTATGGCTCTAATTTGGTAGTGGTAGTGGGGTGGTAGATACCTAGTCTCCATTATGGCTCTAATCTGGTAGTGGTAGTGGGGTGGAAGATACCTAGTCTCCATTATGGCTCTAATCTGATAGTGGTAGTGGGTTGGTAGATACCTAGTCTCTATTATGGCTCTAATCTGGTAGTGGTAGTGGTAGTGGTAGATACCTAGTCTCCATTATGGCTCTAATCTGGTAGTGGTAGTGGGGTGGTAGATACCTAGTCTCCATTATGGCTCTAATCTGATAGTGGTAGTGGGGTGGTAGATACCTAGTCTCCATTATGGCTCTAATATTGATAGTGGTAGTGGGGTGGTAGATTCCTAGTGCCTTTATGGCTCTAATCTGATAGTGGTAGTGGGGTGGTAGATGCCTAGTGCCCTTATGGCTCTAATCTGATAGTGGTAGTGGGGTGGTAGATACCTAGTCTCCATTATGGCTCTAATCTGATAGTGGTAGTGGGGTGGTAGATGCATAGTGCCTTTATGGCTCTAATCCGATAGTGGTAGTGGGGTGGTAGATGCCAAGTGCCTTTATGGCTCTAATCTGATAGTGGTAGCGGGGTGGTAGATACCTAGTCTCCACTATGGCTCTAATCTGATAGTTGTAGTGGGGTGGAAGATACCTACTCTCCATTATGGCTCTAATCTGATAGTGGTAGTGGGGTGGAAGATACCTACTCTCCATTATGGCTCTAATCTGATAGAGGTAGTGGGGTGGTAGATACCTAGTCTCCATTATGGCTCTAATCTGATAGTGGTAGTGGGGTGGTAGATACCTAGTCTCCATTATGGCTCTAATCTGGTAGTGATAGAGGGGTGGTAGATACCTAGTCTCCATTATGGCTCTAATCTGATAGTGGTAGTGGGGTGGTAGATACCTAGTCTCCATTATGGCTCTAATCTGATAGTGGTAGTGGGGTGGAAGATACCTACTCTCCATTATGGCTCTAATCTGATAGAGGTAGTGGGGTGGTAGATACCTAGTCTCCATTATGGCTCTAATCTGATAGTGGTAGTGGGGTGGTAGATACCTAGTCTCCATTATGGCTCTAATCTGATAGTGGTAGTGGGGTGGTAGATACCTAGTCTCCATTATGGCTCTAATCTGGTAGTGGTAGTGGTGTGGTAGATACCTAGTCTCCATTATGGCTCTAATCTGGTAGTGGTAGTGGGGTGGTAGATACCTAGTCTCCATTATGGCTCTAATCTGATAGTGGTAGTGGGTTGGTAGATACCTAGTTTCCATTATGGCTATAATCTGATAATGGTAGTGGGGTGGTAGATGCCTAGTGCCTTTATGGCTCTAATCTGATAGTGGTAGTGGGGTGGTAGATGCCTAGTGCCCATATGGCTCTAATCTGATAGTGGTAGTGGGTGGTAGATACCTAGTCTCCATTATGGCTCTAATCTGATAGTGGTAGTGGGGTGGTAGATGCCTAGTGCCTTTATGGCTCTAATCTGATAGTGGTAGTGGGGTGATAGATGCCTAGTGCCCTTATGGCTCTAATCTGATAGTGGTAGTGGGGTGGTAGATACCTAGTCTCCATTATGGCTCTAATCTGATAGTGGTAGTGGGGTTGTAGATACCTAGCCTCCATTATGGCTCTAATTTGGTAGTGGTAGTGGGGTGGTAGATACCTAGTCTCCATTATGGCTCTAATCTGGTAGTGGTAGTGGGGTGGAAGATACCTAGTCTCCATTATGGCTCTAATCTGATAGTGGTAGTGGGTTGGTAGATACCTAGTCTCTATTATGGCTCTAATCTGGTAGTGGTAGTGGTAGTGGTAGATACCTAGTCTCCATTATGGCTCTAATCTGGTAGTGGTAGTGGGGTGGTAGATACCTAGTCTCAATTATGGCTCTAATCTGATAGTGGTAGTGGGGTGGTAGATACCTAGTCTCCATTATGGCTCTAATATTGATAGTGGTAGTGGGGTGGTAGATTCCTAGTGCCTTTATGGCTCTAATCTGATAGTGGTAGTGGGGTGGTAGATGCCTAGTGCCCTTATGGCTCTAATCTGATAGTGGTAGTGGGGTGGTAGATACCTAGTCTCCATTATGGCTCTAATCTGATAGTGGTAGTGGGGTGATAGATGCCTAGTGCCCTTATGGCTCTAATCTGATAGTGGTAGTGGGGTGGTAGATACCTAGTCTCCATTATGGCTCTAATCTGATAGTGATAGTGGGGTGGTAGATGCCTAGTGCCCTTATGGCTCTAATCTGATAGTGGTAGTGGGGTGGTAGATACCTAGTCTCCATTATGGCTCTAATCTGATAGTGGTAGTGGGGTGGTAGATGCCTAGTGCCTTTATGGCTCTAATCTGATAGTGGTAGTGGGGTGGTAGATGCCTAGTGCCCTTATGGCTCTAATCTGATAGTGGTAGTGGGGTGGTAGATACCTAGTCTCCATTATGGCTCTAATCTGGTAGTGATAGAGGGGTGGTAGATACCTAGTCTCCATTATGGCTCTAATCTGATAGTGGTAGTGGGGTGGTAGATACCTAGTCTCCATTATGGCTCTAATCTGATAGTGGTAGTGGGGTGGAAGATACCTACTCTCCATTATGGCTCTAATCTGATAGAGGTAGTGGGGTGGTAGATACCTAGTCTCCATTATGGCTCTAATCTGATAGTGGTAGTGGGGTGGTAGATACCTAGTCTCCATTATGGCTCTAATCTGATAGTGGTAGTGGGGTGGTAGATACCTAGTCTCCATTATGGCTCTAATCTGGTAGTGGTAGTGGTGTGGTAGATACCTAGTCTCCATTATGGCTCTAATCTGGTAGTGGTAGTGGGGTGGTAGATACCTAGTCTCCATTATGGCTCTAATCTGATAGTGGTAGTGGGTTGGTAGATACCTAGTTTCCATTATGGCTATAATCTGATAATGGTAGTGGGGTGGTAGATGCCTAGTGCCTTTATGGCTCTAATCTGATAGTGGTAGTGCGGTGGTAGATGCCTAGTGCCCATATGGCTCTAATCTGATAGTGGTAGTGGGGTGGTAGATACCTAGTCTCCATTATGGCTCTAATCTGATAGTGGTAGTGGGGTGGTAGATGCCTAGTGCCTTTATGGCTCTAATCTGATAGTGGTAGTGGGGTGATAGATGCCTAGTGCCCTTATGGCTCTAATCTGATAGTGGTAGAGGGGTGGTAGATACCTAGTCTCCATTATGGCTCTAATCTGATAGTAGTAGTGGGGTGGTAGATACCTAGTCTCCATTATGGCTCTAATCTGATAGTGGTAGTGGGGTGGTAGATACCTAGTCTCCATTATGGCTCTAATTTGGTAGTGGTAGTGGGGTGGTAGATACCTAGTCTCCATTATGGCTCTAATCTGATAGTGGTAGTGGGGTGGTAGATACCTAGTCTCCATTATGGCTCTAATCTGATAGTGGTAGTGGGGTGGTAGATGCCTAGTGCCTTTATGGCTCTATTCTGATAGTGGTAGTGGGGTGATAGATGCCTAGTTTCCATTATGGCTCTAATCTGATAGTGGTAGTGGGGTGGTACATGTCTAGTGCCCTTATGGCTCTAATCTGATAGTGGTAGCGGGGTGGTAGATGCCTAGTGCCCTTATGGCTCTAATCTGGTAGTGGTAGTAGTGTGGTATATACCTAGTCTCCATTATGGCTCTAATCTGGTAGTGGTAGTAGTGTGGTAGATACCTAGTCTCCATTATGCCCTTATGGCTCTAATCTGATAGTGGTAGTGGGTTGGTAGATACCTAGTCTCCATTATGGATCTAATCTGATAGTGGTAGTAGGGTGGTAGATACCTAGTCTCCATTATGGCTCTAATCTGATAGTGGTAGTGGGGTGGTAGATACCTAGTCTCCATTATGGCTCTAATCTGATAGTGGTAGTGTGGTGGTAGATGCCTAGTCTCCATTATGGCTCTAATCTGATAGCGTTAGTGGGGTGGTAGATATCTAGTCTCCATTATTGCTCTAATCTGAAAGTGGTAGTGGGGTGGTAGATACCTAGTCTCCATTATGGCTCTAATCTGATAGTGGTAGTGGGATGGTAGATGCCTAGTGCCCTTGTGGCTTTAATCTGATAGTGGTAGTGGAATGGTAGATACATAGTCTCCATAATGGCTCTAATCTGATAGTGGTAGCGGGGTGGTAGATGCCTAGTGCCCTTATGGCTCTAATCTGATAGTGGTAGTGGGGTGGTAGATGCCTAGTGCCCTTTGGCTCTAATCTGATAATGGTAGTGGGGTGGTAGATACCTAGTCTCCATTATGGCTCTAATCTGGTAGTGGTAGAGGGGTGGTAGATACCTAGTCTCCATTATGGCTCTAATCTGATAGTGGTAGTGGGGTGGTAGATACCTGGTCTCCATTATGGCTCTAATCTGATAGTGGTAGTGGGGTGGAAGATACCTACTCTCCATTAGGGCTCTAATCTGATAGAGGTAGTGGGGTGGTAGATACCTAGTCTCCATTATGGCTCTAATCTGATAGTGGTAGTGGGGTGGTAGATGCCTAGTGCCTTTATGGCTCTAATCTGATAGTGGTGTGGGGTGGTAGATGCCAAGTGCCCTTATGGCTCTAATCTTATAGAGGTAGTGGGGTGGTAGATACCTAGTCTGCATTATGGCTCTAATCTGATAGAGGTAGTGGGGTGGTAGATACCTAGTCTCCATTATGGCTCTCATCTGATAGTGGTAGTGGGGTGGTAGATGCCTAGTCTCCATTATGGCTCTAATCTGGTAGTGGTAGAGGGGTGATAGATGCCTAGTGCCCCTATGGCTCTAATCTGATAGTGGTAGTGGGGTGGTAGATACCTAGTCTCCATTATGGCTCTAATCTGATTGAGGTAGTGGGGTGGTAGATACCTAGTCTCCATTATGGCTCTCATCTGATAGTGGTAGTGGGGTGGAAGATGCCTAGTCTCCATTATGGCTCTAATCTGGTAGTGGTAGAGGGGTGATAGATGCCTAGTGCCCTTATGGCTCTAATCTGATAGTGGTAGAGGGGTGGTAGATACCTAGTCTCCATTATGGCTCTAATCTGATAATGGTAGTGGGGTGGTAGATACCTAGTCTCCATTATGGCTCTAATCTGGTAGTGGTAGAGGGGTGGTAGATACCTAGTCTCCATTATGGCTCTAATCTGATAGTGGTAGTGGGGTGGTAGATACCTGGTCTCCATTATGGCTCTAATCTGATAGTGGTAGTGGGGTGGAAGATACCTACTCTCCATTAGGGCTCTAATCTGATAGAGGTAGTGGGGTGGTAGATACCTAGTCTCCATTATGGCTCTAATCTGATAGTGGTAGTGGGGTGGTAGATGCCTAGTGCCTTTATGGCTCTAATCTGATAGTGGTGTGGGGTGGTAGATGCCAAGTGCCCTTATGGCTCTAATCTTATAGAGGTAGTGGGGTGGTAGATACCTAGTCTGCATTATGGCTCTAATCTGATAGAGGTAGTGGGGTGGTAGATACCTAGTCTCCATTATGGCTCTCATCTGATAGTGGTAGTGGGGTGGTAGATGCCTAGTCTCCATTATGGCTCTAATCTGGTAGTGGTAGAGGGGTGATAGATGCCTAGTGCCCCTATGGCTCTAATCTGATAGTGGTAGTGGGGTGGTAGATACCTAGTCTCCATTATGGCTCTAATCTGATAGAGGTAGTGGGGTGGTAGATACCTAGTCTCCATTATGGCTCTCATCTGATAGTGGTAGTGGGGTGGAAGATGCCTAGTCTCCATTATGGCTCTAATCTGGTAGTGGTAGAGGGGTGATAGATGCCTAGTGCCCTTATGGCTCTAATCTGATAGTGGTAGAGGGGTGGTAGATACCTAGTCTCCATTATGGCTCTAATCTGATAGTGGTAGTTGGGTGGTAGATGTCTAGTGCCCTTATGGCTCTAATCTGATAGTGGTAGCGGGGTGGTAGATGCTTAGTGCCCTTATGGCTCAAAATCTGATAGTGTTAGTGTGGTGGTATATGCCTAGTGCCCTTATGGCTCTAATCTGATAGTGGTAGTGGGGTGGTAGATACCTAGTCTCCATTATGGCTCTAATCTGGTAGTGGTAGAGGGGTGATAGATGCCTAGTCTCCATTATGGCTCTAATCTGATAGTGGTAGTGGCGTGGTAGATACCTAGTCTCCATTATGGCTCTAATCTGATAGTGGTAGTGGGGTGGAAGATACCTACTCTCCATTATGGCTCTAATCTGGTAGTGGTAGTGGGGTGGTAGATACCTAGTCTCCATTATGGCTCTAATCTGATAATGGTAGTGGGGTGGTAGATACCTAGTCTCCATTATGGATCTAATCTGATAGTGGTAGTAGGGTGGTAGATACCTAGTCTCCATTATGGCTCTAATCTGATAGTGGTAGTGGGGTGGTAGATACCTAGTCTCCATTATGGCTCTAATCTGATAGTGGTAGTGTGGTGGTAGATGCCTAGTCTCCATTATGGCTCTAATCTGATAGCGGTAGTGGGGTGGTAGATATCTAGTCTCCATTATTGCTCTAATCTGAAAGTGGTAGTGGGGTGGTAGATACCTAGTCTCCATTATGGCTCTAATCTGATAGTGGTAGTGGGATGGTAGATGCCTAGTGCCCTTGTGGCTTTAATCTGATAGTGGTAGTGGAATGTTAGATACCTAGTCTCCATTATGGCTCTAATCTGATAGTGGTAGAGGGGTGGTAGATACCTAGTCTCCATTATGGCTCTAATCTGATAGTGGTAGTGGGGTGGTAGATACCTGGTCTCCATTATGGCTCTAATCTGATAGTGGTAGTGGGGTGGAAGATACCTACTCTCCATTAGGGCTCTAATCTGATAGAGGTAGTGGGGTGGTAGATACCTAGTCTCCATTATGGCTCTAATCTGATAGTGGTAGTGGGGTGGTAGATGCCTAGTGCCTTTATGGCTCTAATCTGATAGTGGTGTGGGGTGGTAGATGCCAAGTGCCCTTATGGCTCTAATCTTATAGAGGTAGTGGGGTGGTAGATACCTAGTCTGCATTATGGCTCTAATCTGATAGTGGTAGTGGGGTGGTAGATACCTAGTCTCCATTATGGCTCTAATCTGGTAGTGGTAGAGGGGTGATAGATGCCTAGTCTCCATTATGGCTCTAATCTGATAGTGGTAGTGGGGTGGTAGATATCTAGTCTCCATTATGGCTCTAATCTGATAGTGCTAGTGGGGTGGAAGATACCTACTCTCCATTATGGCTCTAATCTGGTAGTGGTAGTGGGGTGGTAGATACCTAGTCTCCATTATGGCTCTAATCTGATAGTGGTAGTGTGGTGGTAGATGCCTAGTCTCCATTATGGCTCTAATCTGATAGCGGTAGTGGGGTGGTAGATATCTAGTCTCCATTATTGCTCTAATCTGAAAGTGGTAGTGGGGTGGTAGATACCTAGTCTCCATTATGGCTCTAATCTGATAGTGGTAGTGGGATGGTAGATGCCTAGTGCCCTTGTGGCTTTAATCTGATAGTGGTAGTGGAATGGTAGATACATAGTCTCCATTATGGCTCTAATCTGATAATGGTAGTGGGGTGGTAGATACCTAGTCTCCATTATGGATCTAATCTGATAGTGGTAGTAGGGTGGTAGATACCTAGTCTCCATTATGGCTCTAATCTGATAGTGGTAGTGGGGTGGTAGATACCTAGTCTCCATTATGGCTCTAATCTGATAGTGGTAGTGTGGTGGTAGATGCCTAGTCTCCATTATGGCTCTAATCTGATAGCGGTAGTGGGGTGGTAGATATCTAGTCTCCATTATTGCTCTAATCTGAAAGTGGTAGTGGGGTGGTAGATACCTAGTCTCCATTATGGCTCTAATCTGATAGTGGTAGTGGGATGGTAGATGCCTAGTGCCCTTGTGGCTTTAATCTGATAGTGGTAGTGGAATGGTAGATACATAGTCTCCATTATGGCTCTAATCTGAAAGTGGTAGTGGGGTGGTAGATACCTAGTCTCCATTATGGCTCTAATCTGATAGTGGTAGTGGGGTGGTAGATGCCTAGTGCCCTTATGGCTCTAATCTGATAGTGGTAGTGGGGTGGTAGATGCCTAGTGCCCTTATGGCTCTAATCTGATAATGGTAGTGGGGTGGTAGATACCTAGTCTCCATTATGGCTCTAATCTGGTAGTGGTAGAGGGGTGGTAGATACCTAGTCTCCATTATGGCTCTAATCTGATAGTGGTAGTGGGGTGGTAGATACCTGGTCTCCATTATGGCTCTAATCTGATAGTGGTAGTGGGGTGGAAGATACCTACTCTCCATTAGGGCTCTAATCTGATAGAGGTAGTGGGGTGGTAGATACCTAGTCTCCATTATGGCTCTAATCTGATAGTGGTAGTGGGGTGGTAGATGCCTAGTGCCTTTATGGCTCTAATCTGATAGTGGTGTGGGGTGGTAGATGCCAAGTGCCCTTATGGCTCTAATCTTATAGAGGTAGTGGGGTGGTAGATACCTAGTCTGCATTATGGCTCTAATCTGATAGAGGTAGTGGGGTGGTAGATACCTAGTCTCCATTATGGCTCTCATCTGATAGTGGTAGTGGGGTGGTAGATGCCTAGTCTCCATTATGGCTCTAATCTGGTAGTGGTAGAGGGGTGATAGATGCCTAGTGCCCCTATGGCTCTAATCTGATAGTGGTAGTGGGGTGGTAGATACCTAGTCTCCATTATGGCTCTAATCTGATAGAGGTAGTGGGGTGGTAGATACCTAGTCTCCATTATGGCTCTCATCTGATAGTGGTAGTGGGGTGGAAGATGCCTAGTCTCCATTATGGCTCTAATCTGGTAGTGGTAGAGGGGTGATAGATGCCTAGTGCCCTTATGGCTCTAATCTGATAGTGGTAGAGGGGTGGTAGATACCTAGTCTCCATTATGGCTCTAATCTGATAGTGGTAGTTGGGTGGTAGATGTCTAGTGCCCTTATGGCTCTAATCTGATAGTGGTAGCGGGGTGGTAGATGCTTAGTGCCCTTATGGCTCAAAATCTGATAGTGTTAGTGTGGTGGTATATGCCTAGTGCCCTTATGGCTCTAATCTGATAGTGGTAGTGGGGTGGTAGATACCTAGTCTCCATTATGGCTCTAATCTGGTAGTGGTAGAGGGGTGATAGATGCCTAGTCTCCATTATGGCTCTAATCTGATAGTGGTAGTGGGGTGGTAGATACCTAGTCTCCATTATGGCTCTAATCTGATAGTGCTAGTGGGGTGGAAGATACCTAGTCTCCATTATGGCTCTAATCTGATAGTGGTAGTGGGGTGGTAGATACCTAGTCTCCATTATGGCTCTAATATTGATAGTGGTAGTGGGGTGGTAGATTCCTAGTGCCTTTATGGCTCTAATCTGATAGTGGTAGTGGGGTGGTAGATGCCTAGTGCCCTTATGGCTCTAATCTGATAGTGGTAGTGGGGTGGTAGATACCTAGTCTCCATTATGGCTCTAATCTGATAGTGGTAGTGGGGTGGTAGATGCATAGTGCCTTTATGGCTCTAATCTGATAGTGGTAGTGGGGTGGTAGATGCCAAGTGCCTTTATGGCTCTAATCTGATAGTGGTAGCGGGGTGGTAGATACCTAGTCTCCACTATGGCTCTAATCTGATAGTTGTAGTGTGGTGGAAGATACCTACTCTCCATTATGGCTCTAATCTGATAGTGATAGTGGGGTGGTAGATGCCTAGTGCCCTTATGGCTCTAATCTGATAGTGGTAGTGGGGTGGTAGATACCTAGTCTCCATTATGGCTCTAATCTGATAGTGGTAGTGGGGTGGTAGATGCCTAGTGCCTTTATGGCTCTAATCTGATAGTGGTAGTGGGGTGGTAGATGCCTAGTGCCCTTATGGCTCTAATCTGATAGTGGTAGTGGGGTGGTAGATACCTTGTCTCCATTATGGCTCTAATCTGATAGTGATAGTGGGGTGGTAGATGCCTAGTGCCCTTATGGCTCTAATCTGATAGTGGTAGTGGGGTGGTAGATACCTAGTCTCCATTATGGCTCTAATCTGATAGTGGTAGTGGGGTGGTAGATGCCTAGTGCCTTTATGGCTCTAATCTGATAGTGGTAGTGGGGTGGTAGATGCCTAGTGCCCTTATGGCTCTAATCTGATAGTGGTAGTGGGGTGGTAGATACCTAGTCTCCATTATGGCTCTAATCTGGTAGTGATAGAGGGGTGGTAGATACCTAGTCTCCATTATGGCTCTAATCTGATAGTGGTAGTGGGGTGGTAGATACCTAGTCTCCATTATGGCTCTAATCTGATAGTGGTAGTGGGGTGGAAGATACCTACTCTCCATTATGGCTCTAATCTGATAGAGGTAGTGGGGTGGTAGATACCTAGTCTCCATTATGGCTCTAATCTGATAGTGGTAGTGGGGTGGTAGATACCTAGTCTCCATTATGGCTCTAATCTGATAGTGGTAGTGGGGTGGTAGATACCTAGTCTCCATTATGGCTCTAATCTGGTAGTGGTAGTGGTGTGGTAGATACCTAGTCTCCATTATGGCTCTAATCTGGTAGTGGTAGTGGGGTGGTAGATACCTAGTCTCCATTATGGCTCTAATCTGATAGTGGTAGTGGGTTGGTAGATACCTAGTTTCCATTATGGCTATAATCTGATAATGGTAGTGGGGTGGTAGATGCCTAGTGCCTTTATGGCTCTAATCTGATAGTGGTAGTGGGGTGGTAGATGCCTAGTGCCCATATGGCTCTAATCTGATAGTGGTAGTGGGTGGTAGATACCTAGTCTCCATTATGGCTCTAATCTGATAGTGGTAGTGGGGTGGTAGATGCCTAGTGCCTTTATGGCTCTAATCTGATAGTGGTAGTGGGGTGATAGATGCCTAGTGCCCTTATGGCTCTAATCTGATAGTGGTAGTGGGGTGGTAGATACCTAGTCTCCATTATGGCTCTAATCTGATAGTGGTGGGTGGGGTTGTAGATACCTAGCCTCCATTATGGCTCTAATTTGGTAGTGGTAGTGGGGTGGTAGATACCTAGTCTCCATTATGGCTCTAATCTGGTAGTGGTAGTGGGGTGGAAGATACCTAGTCTCCATTATGGCTCTAATCTGATAGTGGTAGTGGGTTGGTAGATACCTAGTCTCTATTATGGCTCTAATCTGGTAGTGGTAGTGGTAGTGGTAGATACCTAGTCTCCATTATGGCTCTAATCTGGTAGTGGTAGTGGGGTGGTAGATACCTAGTCTCCATTATGGCTCTAATCTGATAGTGGTAGTGGGGTGGTAGATACCTAGTCTCCATTATGGCTCTAATATTGATAGTGGTAGTGGGGTGGTAGATTCCTAGTGCCTTTATGGCTCTAATCTGATAGTGGTAGTGGGGTGGTAGATGCCTAGTGCCCTTATGGCTCTAATCTGATAGTGGTAGTGGGGTGGTAGATACCTAGTCTCCATTATGGCTCTAATCTGATAGTGGTAGTGGGGTGGTAGATGCATAGTGCCTTTATGGCTCTAATCTGATAGTGGTAGTGGGGTGGTAGATGCCAAGTGCCTTTATGGCTCTAATCTGATAGTGGTAGCGGGGTGGTAGATACCTAGTCTCCACTATGGCTCTAATCTGATAGTTGTAGTGGGGTGGAAGATACCTACTCTCCATTATGGCTCTAATCTGATAGTGGTAGTGGGGTGATAGATGCCTAGTGCCCTTATGGCTCTAATCTGATAGTGGTAGTGGGGTGGTAGATACCTAGTCTCCATTATGGCTCTAATCTGATAGTGATAGTGGGGTGGTAGATGCCTAGTGCCCTTATGGCTCTAATCTGATAGTGGTAGTGGGGTGGTAGATACCTAGTCTCCATTATGGCTCTAATCTGATAGTGGTAGTGGGGTGGTAGATGCCTAGTGCCTTTATGGCTCTAATCTGATAGTGGTAGTGGGGTGGTAGATGCCTAGTGCCCTTATGGCTCTAATCTGATAGTGGTAGTGGGGTGGTAGATACCTAGTCTCCATTATGGCTCTAATCTGGTAGTGATAGAGGGGTGGTAGATACCTAGTCTCCATTATGGCTCTAATCTGATAGTGGTAGTGGGGTGGTAGATACCTAGTCTCCATTATGGCTCTAATCTGATAGTGGTAGTGGGGTGGTAGATACCTAGTCTCCATTATGGCTCTAATCTGATAGTGGTAGTGGGGTGGTAGATACCTAGTCTCCATTATGGCTCTAATCTGGTAGTGGTAGTGGTGTGGTAGATACCTAGTCTCCATTATGGCTCTAATCTGGTAGTGGTAGTGGGGTGGTAGATACCTAGTCTCCATTATGGCTCTAATCTGATAGTGGTAGTGGGTTGGTAGATACCTAGTTTCCATTATGGCTATAATCTGATAATGGTAGTGGGGTGGTAGATGCCTAGTGCCTTTATGGCTCTAATCTGATAGTGGTAGTGGGGTGGTAGATGCCTAGTGCCCATATGGCTCTAATCTGATAGTGGTAGTGGGGTGGTAGATACCTAGTCTCCATTATGGCTCTAATCTGATAGTGGTAGTGGGGTGGTAGATGCCTAGTGCCTTTATGGCTCTAATCTGATAGTGGTAGTGGGGTGATAGATGCCTAGTGCCCTTATGGCTCTAATCTGATAGTGGTAGTGGGGTGGTAGATACCTAGTCTCCATTATGGCTCTAATCTGATAGTGGTAGTGGGGTTGTAGATACCTAGCCTCCATTATGGCTCTAATTTGGTAGTGGTAGTGGGGTGGTAGATACCTAGTCTCCATTATGGCTCTAATCTGGTAGTGGTAGTGGGGTGGAAGATACCTAGTCTCCATTATGGCTCTAATCTGATAGTGGTAGTGGGTTGGTAGATACCTAGTCTCTATTATGGCTCTAATCTGGTAGTGGTAGTGGTGTGGTAGATACCTAGTCTCCATTATGGCTCTAATCTGGTAGTGGTAGTGGGGTGGTAGATACCTAGTCTCCATTATGGCTCTAGTCTGATAGTGGTAGTGGGGTGGTAGATACCTAGTCTCCATTATGGCTCTAATATTGATAGTGGTAGTGGGGTGGTAGATGCCTAGTGCCTTTATGGCTCTAATCTGATAGTGGTAGTGGGGTGGTAGATGCCTAGCCTCCATTATGGCTCTAATTTGGTAGTGGTAGTGGGGTGGTAGATACCTAGTCTCCATTATGGCTCTAATCTGGTAGTGGTAGTGGGGTGGAAGATACCTAGTCTCCATTATGGCTCTAATCTGACAGTGGTAGTGGGTTGGTAGATACCTAGTCTCTATTATGGCTCTAATCTGGTAGTGGTAGTGGTGTGGTAGATACCTAGTCTCCATTATGGCTCTAATCTGGTAGTGGTAGTGGGGTGGTAGATACCTAGTCTCCATTATGGCTCTAATCTGATAGTGGTAGTGGGGTGGTAGATACCTAGTCTCCATTATGGCTCTAATCTGGTAGTGGTAGTGGGGTGGAAGATACCTAGTCTCCATTATGGCTCTAATCTGATAGTGGTAGTGGGGTGGAAGATACCTAGTCTCCATTATGACTCTAATCTGATAGTGGTAGTGGGTTGGTAGATACCTAGTCTCTATTATGGCTCTAATCTGGTAGTGGTAGTGGTGTGGTAGATACCTAGTCTCCATTATGGCTCCAATCTGGTAGTGGTAGTGGGGTGGTAGATACCTAGTCTCCATTATGGCTCTAATCTGATAGTGGTAGTGGGGTGGTAGATACCTAGTCTCCATTATGGCTCTAATATTGATAGTGGTAGTGGGGTGGTAGATGCGTAGTGCCTTTATGGCTCTAATCTGATAGTGTAGTGGGGTGGTAGATGCCTAGTGCCCTTATGGCTCTAATCTGATAGTGGTAGTGGGGTGGTAGATGCCAAGTGCCTTTATGGCTCTAATCTGACAGTGGTAGCGGGGTGGTAGATACCTAGTCTCCACTATGGCTCTAATCTGATAGTTGTAGTGGGGTGGAAGATACCTACTCTCCATTATGGCTCTAATCTGATAGTGGTAGTGGGGTGATAGATGCCTAGTGCCCTTATGGCTCTAATCTGATAGTGGTAGTGGGGTGGTAGATACCTAGTCTCCATTATGGCTCTAATCTGATAGTGATAGTGGGGTGGTAGATGCCTAGTGCCCTTATGGCTCTAATCTGATAGTGGTAGTGGGGATTAGAGTCAGATTATGGCTCTAATCTGATAGTGGTAGTGGGGTGGTAGATGCATAGTGCCTTTATGGCTCTAATCTGATAGTGGTAGTGGGGTGGTAGATGCCAAGTGCCTTTATGGCTCTAATCTGACAGTGGTAGCGGGGTGGTAGATACCTAGTCTCCACTATGGCTCTAATCTGATAGTTGTAGTGGGGTGGAAGATACCTACTCTCCATTATGGCTCTAATCTGATAGTGGTAGTGGGGTGATAGATGCCTAGTGCCCTTATGGCTCTAATCTGATAGTGGTAGTGGGGTGGTAGATACCTAGTCTCCATTATGGCTCTAATCTGATAGTGATAGTGGGGTGGTAGATGCCTAGTGCCCTTATGGCTCTAATCTGATAGTGGTAGTGGGGTGGTAGATACCTAGTCTCCATTATGGCTCTAATCTGATAGTGATAGTGGGGTGGTAGATGCCTAGTGCCCTTATGGCTCTAATCTGATAGTGGTAGTGGGGTGGTAGATACCTAGTCTCCATTATGGCTCTAATCTGATAGTGGTAGTGGGGTGGTAGATGCCTAGTGCCTTTATGGCTCTAATCTGATAGTGGTAGTGGGGTGGTAGATGCCTAGTGCCCTTATGGCTCTAATCTGATAGAGGTAGTGGGGTGGTAGATACCTAGTCTCCATTATGGCTCTAATCTAATAGTGGTAGTGGGTTGGTAGATGCCTAGTGCCTTTATGGCTCTAATCTGATAGTGGTAGTGGGGTGGTAGATGCCTAGTGCCTTTATGGCTCTAATCTGATAGTGGTAGTGGGGTGGTAGATACCTAGTCTCCATTATGTCTCTAATCTGATAGTTGTAGTGGGGTGGAAGATACCTACTCTCCATTATGGCTCTAATCTGATAGTGGTAGTGGGGTGATAGATGCCTAGTGCCCTTATGGCTCTAATCTGATAGTGGTAGTGGGGTGGTAGATACCTAGTCTCCATTATGGCTCTAATCTGATAGTGATAGTGGGGTGGTAGATGCCTAGTGCCCTTATGGCTCTAATCTGATAGTGGTAGTGGGGTGGTAGATACCTAGTCTCCATTATGGCTCTAATCTGATAGTGGTAGTGGGGTGGTAGATGCCTAGTGCCTTTATGGCTCTAATCTGATAGTGGTAGTGGGGTGGTAGATGCCTAGTGCCCTTATGGCTCTAATCTGATAGAGGTAGTGGGGTGGTAGATACCTAGTCTCCATTATGGCTCTAATCTAATAGTGGTAGTGGGTTGGTAGATGCCTAGTGCCTTTATGGCTCTAATCTGATAGTGGTAGTGGGGTGGTAGATGCCTAGTGCCTTTATGGCTCTAATCTGATAGTGGTAGTGGGGTGGTAGATACCTAGTCTCCATTATGTCTCTAATCTGATAGTGGTAGTGGGGTGGTAGATGCCTAGTGCCCTTATGGCTCTAATCTGATAGTGGTAGTGGGGTGGTAGATACCTAGTGCCTTTATGGCTCTAATCTGATAGTGGTAGTGGGGTGGTAGATACCTAGTCTCCATTATGGCTCTAATCTGATAGTGGTAGTGGGGTGGTTGATGTCTCCATTATGGCTCTAATCTGATAGTGGTAGTGGGGTGGTAGATACCTAGTCTCCATTATGGCTCTAATCACATAGTGGTAGTGGGGTGGTAGATACCTAGTCTCCATTATGGCTCTAATCTGATAGAGGTAGATGGGTGGTAGATACCTAGTCTCCATTATGGCTCTAATCTGATAGTGGTAGTGGGGTGGTAGATACCTAGTCTCCATTATGGCTCTAATCTGATAGTGGTAGTGGGGTGGGAGATACCTAGTCTCCATTATGGCTCTAATCTGATAGTGGTAGTGGGGTGGTAGATACCTAGTCTCCATTATGGCTCTAATCTGATAGTGGTAGTGGGGTGGTAGATGTCTAGTGCCCGTATGGCTTTAATCTGATAGTGGTAGATGTTTAGTCTCCATGATGGCTCTAATCTGATAGTGGTAGTGGGGTGATAGATACCTAGTCTCCATTATGGCTCTAATCTAATAGTGGAAGTGGGGTGGTAGATGCCTAGTGCCTTTATGGCTCTAATCTGATAGTGGTAGTGGGGTGGTAGATACCTAGTCTCCATTATGGCTCTAATAATGATAGTGGTAGTGGGGTGGTAGATACCTAGTCTCCATTATGGCTCTAATCTGATAGTGGTAGTGGGGTGATAGATGCCTAGTGCCCTTATGGCTCTAATCTGATAGTGGTAGTGGGGTGGTAGATACCTAGTCTCCATTATGGCTCTAATCTGATAGTGATAGTGGGGTGGTAGATGCCTAGTGCCCTTATGGCTCTAATCTGATAGTGGTAGTGGGGTGGTAGATACCTAGTCTCCATTATGGCTCTAATCTGATAGTGATAGTGGGGTGGTAGATGCCTAGTGCCTTTATGGCTCTAATCTGATAGTGGTAGTGGGGTGGTAGATGCCTAGTGCCCTTATGGCTCTAATCTGGTAGTGGTAGTGGTGTGGTAGATACCTAGTCTCCATTATGGCTCTAATCTGGTAGTGATAGAGGGGTGGTAGATACCTAGTCTCCATTATGGCTCTAATCTGATAGTGGTAGTGGGGTGGTAGATACCTAGTCTCCATTATGGCTCTAATATTGATAGTGGTAGTGGGGTGGTAGATGCGTAGTGCCTTTATGGCTCTAATCTGATAGTGGTAGTGGGGTGGTAGATGCCTAGTGCCCTTATGGCTCTAATCTGATAGTGGTAGTGGGGTGGTAGATACCTAGTCTCCATTATGGCTCTAATCTGATAGTGGTAGTGGGGTGGTAGATGCATAGTGCCTTTATGGCTCTAATCTGATAGTGGTAGTGGGGTGGTAGATGCCAAGTGCCTTTATGGCTCTAATCTGACAGTGGTAGCGGGGTGGTAGATACCTAGTCTCCACTATGGCTCTAATCTGATAGTTGTAGTGGGGTGGAAGATACCTACTCTCCATTATGGCTCTAATCTGATAGTGGTAGTGGGGTGATAGATGCCTAGTGCCCTTATGGCTCTAATCTGATAGTGGTAGTGGGGTGGTAGATACCCAGTCTCCATTATGGCTCTAATCTGATAGTGATAGTGGGGTGGTAGATGCCTAGTGCCCTTATGGCTCTAATCTGATAGTGGTAGTGGGGTGGTAGATACCTAGTCTCCATTATGGCTCTAATCTGATAGTGGTAGTGGGGTGGTAGATGCCTAGTGCCTTTATGGCTCTAATCTGATAGTGGTAGTGGGGTGGTAGATGCCTAGTGCCCTTATGGCTCTAATCTGATAGAGGTAGTGGGGTGGTAGATACCTAGTCTCCATTATGTCTCTAATCTGATAGTTGTAGTGGGGTGGAAGATACCTACTCTCCATTATGGCTCTAATCTGATAGTGGTAGTGGGGTGATAGATGCCTAGTGCCCTTATGGCTCTAATCTGATAGTGGTAGTGGGGTGGTAGATACCTAGTCTCCATTATGGCTCTAATCTGATAGTGGTAGTGGGGTGGTTGATGTCTCCATTAAGACTCTAATCTGATAGTGGTAGTGGGGTGGTAGATACCTAGTCTCCATTATGGCTCTAATCACATAGTGGTAGTGGGGTGGTAGATACCTAGTCTCCATTATGGCTCTAATCTGATAGAGGTAGATGGGTGGTAGATACCTAGTCTCCATTATGGCTCTAATCTGATAGTGGTAGTGGGGTGGTAGATACCTAGTCTCCATTATGGCTCTAATCTGATAGTGGTAGTGGGGTGGGAGATACCTAGTCTCCATTATGGCTCTAATCTGATAGAGGTAGTGGGGTGGTAGATACCTAGTCTCCATTATGGCTCTAATCTGATAGTGGTAGTGGGGTGGTAGATGTCTAGTGCCCGTATGGCTTTAATCTGATAGTGGTAGATGTTTAGTCTCCATGATGGCTCTAATCTGATAGTGGTAGTGGGGTGATAGATACCTAGTCTCCATTATGGCTCTAATCTAATAGTGGAAGTGGGGTGGTAGATGCCTAGTGCCTTTATGGCTCTAATCTGATAGTGGTAGTGGGGTGGTAGATACCTAGTCTCCATTATGGCTCTAATAATGATAGTGGTAGTGGGGTGGTAGATACCTAGTCTCCATTATGGCTCTAATCTGATAGTGGTAGTGGGGTGATAGATGCCTAGTGCCCTTATGGCTCTAATCTGATAGTGGTAGTGGGGTGGTAGATACCTAGTCTCCATTATGGCTCTAATCTGATAGTGATAGTGGGGTGGTAGATGCCTAGTGCCCTTATGGCTCTAATCTGATAGTGGTAGTGGGGTGGTAGATACCTAGTCTCCATTATGGCTCTAATCTGATAGTGGTAGTGGGGTGGTAGATGCCTAGTGCCTTTATGGCTCTAATCTGATAGTGGTAGTGGGGTGGTAGATGCCTAGTGCCCTTATGGCTCTAATCTGATAGTGGTAGTGGGGTGGTAGATACCTAGTCTCCATTATGGCTCTAATCTGGTAGTGATAGAGGGGTGGTAGATACCTAGTCTCCATTATGGCTCTAATCTGATAGTGGTAGTGGGGTGGTAGATACCTAGTCTCCATTATGGCTCTAATCTGATAGTGGTAGTGGGGTGGAAGATACCTACTCTCCATTATGGCTCTAATCTGATAGAGGTAGTGGGGTGGTAGATACCTAGTCTCCATTATGGCTCTAATCTGATAGTGGTAGTGGGGTGGTAGATACCTAGTCTCCATTATGGCTCTAATCTGATAGTGGTAGTGGGGTGGTAGATACCTAGTCTCCATTATGGCTCTAATCTGGTAGTGGTAGTGGTGTGGTAGATACCTAGTCTCCATTATGGCTCTAATCTGGTAGTGGTAGTGGGGTGGTAGATACCTAGTCTCCATTATGGCTCTAATCTGATAGTGGTAGTGGGTTGGTAGATACCTAGTTTCCATTATGGCTCTAATCTGATAATGGTAGTGGGGTGGTAGATGCCTAGTGCCTTTATGGCTCTAATCTGATAGTGGTAGTGGGGTGGTAGATACCTAGTCTCCATTATGGCTCTAATCTGATAGTGGTAGTGGGGTGGTAGATGCCTAGTGCCCATATGGCTCTAATCTGATAGTGGTAGTGGGGTGGTAGATACCTAGTCTCCATTATGGCTCTAATCTGATAGTGGTAGTGGGGTGGTAGATGCCTAGTGCCTTTATGGCTCTAATCTGATAGTGGTAGTGGGGTGATAGATACCTAGTCTCCATTATGGCTCTAATCTGATAGTGGTAGTGGGTTGGTAGATACCTAGTCTCTATTATGGCTCTAATCTGGTAGTGGTAGTGGTAATGGTAGATACCTAGTCTCCATTATGGCTCTAATCTGGTAGTGGTAGTGGGGTGGTAGATACCTAGTCTCCATTATGGCTCTAATCTGATAGTGGTAGTGGGGTGGTAGATACCTAGTCTCCATTATGGCTCTAATATTGATAGTGGTAGTGGGGTGGTAGATTCCTAGTGCCTTTATGGCTCTAATCTGATAGTGGTAGTGGGGTGGTAGATGCCTAGTGCCCTTATGGCTCTAATCTGATAGTGGTAGTGGGGTGGTAGATACCTAGTCTCCATTATGGCTCTAATCTGATAGTGGTAGTGGGGTGGTAGATGCATAGTGCCTTTATGGCTCTAATCTGATAGTGGTAGTGGGGTGGTAGATGCCAAGTGCCTTTATGGCTCTAATCTGATAGTGGTAGCGGGGTGGTAGATACCTAGTCTCCACTATGGCTCTAATCTGATAGTTGTAGTGGGGTGGAAGATACCTACTCTCCATTATGGCTCTAATCTGATAGTGGTAGTGGGGTGGTAGATGCCTAGCCTCCATTATGGCTCTAATTTGGTAGTGGTAGTGGGGTGGTAGATACCTAGTCTCCATTATGGCTCTAATCTGGTAGTGGTAGTGGGGTGGAAGATACCTATTCTCCATTATGGCTCTAATCTGACAGTGGTAGTGGGTTGGTAGATACCTAGTCTCTATTATGGCTCTAATCTGGTAGTGGTAGTGGTGTGGTAGATACCTAGTCTCCATTATGGCTCTAATCTGGTAGTGGTAGTGGGGTGGTAGATACCTAGTCTCCATTATGGCTCTAATCTGATAGTGGTAGTGGGGTGGTAGATACCTAGTCTCCATTATGGCTCTAATCTGGTAGTGGTAGTGGGGTGGAAGATACCTAGTCTCCATTATGGCTCTAATCTGATAGTGGTAGTGGGGTGGAAGATACCTAGTCTCCATTATGACTCTAATCTGATAGTGGTAGTGGGTTGGTAGATACCTAGTCTCTATTATGGCTCTAATCTGGTAGTGGTAGTGGTGTGGTAGATACCTAGTCTCCATTATGGCTCTAATCTGGTAGTGGTAGTGGGGTGGTAGATACCTAGTCTCCATTATGGCTCTAATCTGATAGTGGTAGTGGGGTGGTAGATACCTAGTCTCCATTATGGCTCTAATATTGATAGTGGTAGTGGGGTGGTAGATGCCTAGTGCCTTTATGGCTCTAATCTGATAGTGGTAGTGGGGTGGTAGATACCTAGTCTCCATTATGGCTCTAATCTGATAGTGGTAGTGGGGTGGTAGATGCATAGTGCCTTTATGGCTCTAATCTGATAGTGGTAGTGGGGTGGTAGATGCCAAGTGCCTTTATGGCTCTAATCTGACAGTGGTAGCGGGGTGGTAGATACCTAGTCTCCACTATGGCTCTAATCTGATAGTTGTAGTGGGGTGGAAGATACCTACTCTCCATTATGGCTCTAATCTGATAGTGGTAGTGGGGTGATAGATGCCTAGTGCCCTTATGGCTCTAATCTGATAGTGGTAGTGGGGTGGTAGATACCTAGTCTCCATTATGGCTCTAATCTGATAGTGATAGTGGGCTGGTAGATGCCTAGTGCCCTTATGGCTCTAATCTGATAGTGGTAGTGGGGTGGTAGATACCTAGTCTCCATTATGGCTCTAATCTGATAGTGGTAGTGGGGTGGTAGATGCCTAGTGCCTTTATGGCTCTAATCTGATAGTGGTAGTGGGGTGGTAGATGCCTAGCCTCCATTATGGCTCTAATTTGGTAGTGGTAGTGGGGTGGTAGATACCTAGTCTCCATTATGGCTCTAATCTGGTAGTGGTAGTGGGGTGGAAGATACCTAGTCTCCATTATGGCTCTAATCTGACAGTGGTAGTGGGTTGGTAGATACCTAGTCTCTATTATGGCTCTAATCTGGTAGTGGTAGTGGTGTGGTAGATACCTAGTCTCCATTATGGCTCTAATCTTATAGTGGTAGTGGGGTGGTAGATACCTAGTCTCCATTATGGCTCTAATCTGGTAGTGGTAGTGGGGTGGAAGATACCTAGTCTCCATTATGGCTCTAATCTGATAGTGGTAGTGGGGTGGAAGATACCTAGTCTCCATTATGACTCTAATCTGATAGTGGTAGTGGGTTGGTAGATACCTAGTCTCTATTATGGCTCTAATCTGGTAGTGGTAGTGGTGTGGTAGATACCTAGTCTCCATTATGGCTCTAATCTGGTAGTGGTAGTGGGGTGGTAGATACCTAGTCTCCATTATGGCTCTAATCTGATAGTGGTAGTGGGGTGGTAGATACCTAGTCTCCATTATGGCTCTAATATTGATAGTGGTAGTGGGGTGGTAGATGCATAGTGCCTTTATGGCTCTAATCTGATAGTGGTAGTGGGGTGGTAGATGCCAAGTGCCTTTATGGCTCTAATCTGACAGTGGTAGCGGGGTGGTAGATACCTAGTCTCCACTATGGCTCTAATCTGATAGTTGTAGTGGGGTGGAAGATACCTACTCTCCATTATGGCTCTATTCTGATAGTGGTAGTGGGGTGATAGATGCCTAGTGCCCTTATGGCTCTAATCTGATAGTGGTAGTGGGGTGGTAGATACCTAGTCTCCATTATGGCTCTAATCTGATAGTGATAGTGGGCTGCTAGATGCCTAGTGCCCTTATGGCTCTAATCTGATAGTGGTAGTGGGGTGGTAGATACCTAGTCTCCATTATGGCTCTAATCTGATAGTGGTAGTGGGGTGGTAGATGCCTAGTGCCTTTATGGCTCTAATCTGATAGTGGTAGTGGGGTGGTAGATGCCTAGTGCCCTTATGGCTCTAATCTGATAGAGGTAGTGGGGTGGTAGATACCTAGTCTCCATTATGGCTCTAATCTAATAGTGGTAGTGGGGTGGTAGATGCCTAGTGCCTTTATGGCTCTAATCTGATAGTGGTAGTGGGGTGGTAGATGCCTAGTGCCTTTATGGCTCTAATCTGATAGTGGTAGTGGGGTGGTAGATACCTAGTCTCCATTATGTCTCTAATCTGATAGTGGTAGTGGGGTGGTAGATGCCTAGTGCCCTTATGGCTCTAATCTGATAGTGGTAGTGGGGTGGTAGATACCTAGTGCCTTTATGGCTCTAATCTGATAGTGGTAGTGGGGTGGTAGATACAGTGGGGAGAACAAGTATTTGATACACTGCCGATTTTGCAGGTTTTCCTACTTACAAAGCATGTAGAGGTCTGTAATTTTTATCATAGGTACACTTCAACTGTGAGAGACGGAATCTAAAACAAAAATCCAGAAAATCACATTGTATGATTTTTAAGTAATTAATTTGCATTTTATTGCATGACATAAGTATTTGATCACCTACCAACCAGTAAGAATTCCGGCTCTCACAGACCTGTTAGTTTTTCTTTAAGAAGCCCTCCTGTTCTCCACTCATTACCTGTATTAACTGCACCTGTTTGAACTCGTTACCTGTATAAAAGACACCTGTCCACACACTCAATCAAACAGATTCCAACCTCTCCACAATGGCCAAGACCAGAGAGCTGTGTAAGGACATCAGGGATAAAATTGTAGACCTGCACAAGGCTGGGATGGGCTACAGGACAATAGGCAAGCAGCTTGGTGAGAAGGAAACAACTGTTGGCGCAATTATTAGAAAATGGAAGAAGTTCAAGATGACGGTCAATCACCCTCGGTCTGGGGCTCCATGCAAGATTTCACCTCGTGGGGCATCAATGATCATGAGGAAGGTGAGGGATCAGCCCAGAACTACACGGCAGGACCTGGTCAATGACCTGAAGAGAGCTGGGACCACAGTCTCAAAGAAAACCATTAGTAACACACTACGCCGTCATGGATTAAAATCCTGCAGCGCACGCAAGGTCCCCCTGCTCAAGCCAGCGCATGTCCAGGCCCGTCTGAAGTTTGCCAATGACCATCTGGATGATCCAGAGGAGGAATGGGAGAAGGTCATGTGGTCTGATGAGACAAAAATAGAGCTTTTTGCTCTAAACTCCACTCGCCGTGTTTGGAGGAATAGAAGGATGAGTACAACCCCAAGAACACCATCCCAACCGTGAAGCATGGAGGTGGAAACATCATTCTTTGGGGATGCTTTTCTGCAAAGGGGACAGGACGACTGCACCGTATTGAAGGGAGGATGGATGGGGCCATGTATCGCGAGATCTTGACCAACAACCTCCTTCCCTCAGTAAGAGCATTGAAGATGGGTCGTGGCTGGGTCTTCCAGCATGACAACGACCCGAAACACACAGCCAGGGCAACTAAGGAGTGGCTCCGTAAGAAGCATCTCAAGGTCCTGGAGTGGCCTAGCCAGTCTCCAGACCTGAACCCAATAGAAAATCATTGGAGGGGGCCGAAAGTCCGTATTGCCCAGCGACAGCCCCGAAACCTGAAGGATCTGGAGAAGATCTGTAGGGAGGAGTGGGCCAAAATCCCTGCTGCAGTGTGTGCAAACCTAGTCAAGAACTACAGGAAACGTATGATCTCTGTAATTGCAAACAAAGGTTTCTGTACCAAATATTAAGTTCTGCTTTTCTGATGTATCAAATACTTATGTCATGCAATAAAATGCAAATTAATTACTTAAAAATCATACAATGTGATTTTCTGGATTTTTGTTTTAGATTCCGTCTCTCATAGTTGAAGTGTACCTATGATAAAAATTACAGACCTCTACATGCTTTGTAAGTAGGAAAACCTGCAAAATCGGCAGTGTATCAAATACTTGTTCTCCCCACTGTACCTAGTCTCCATTATGGCTCTAATCTGATAGTGGTAGTGGGGTGGTTGATGTCTCCATTATGGCTCTAATCTGATAGTGGTAGTGGGGTGGTAGATACCTAGTCTCCATTATGGCTCTAATCACATAGTGGTAGTGGGGTGGAAGATACCTAGTCTCCATTATGGCTCTAATCTGATAGAGGTAGAGGGGTTGTAGATACCTAGTCTCCATTATGGCTCTAATCTGATAGTGGTAGTGGGGTGGTAGATACCTAGTCTCCATTATGGCTCTAATCTGATAGTGGTAGTGGGGTGGGAGATACCTAGTCTCCATTATGGTTCTAATCTGATAGAGGTAGTGGGGTGGTAGATACCTAGTCTCCATTATGGCTCTAATCTGATAGTGGTAGTGGGGTGGTAGATGTCTAGTGCCCGTATGGCTTTAATCTGATAGTGGTAGATGTTTAGTCTCCATGATGGCTCTAATCTGATAGTGGTAGTGGGGTGATAGATACCTAGTCTCCATTATGGCTCTAATCTAATAGTGGAAGTGGGGTGGTAGATGCCTAGTGCCTTTATGGCTCTAATCTGATAGTGGTAGTGGGGTGGTAGATACCTAGTCTCCATTATGGCTCTAATAATGATAGTGGTAGTGGGGTGGTAGATACCTAGTCTCCATTATGGCTCTAATCTGATAGTGGTAGTGGGGTGGTAGATACCTAGTTTCCATTATGGCTCTAATCTTGTAGTGGTAGTGGGGTGGTAGATACCTAGTCTCCATTATGGCTCTAATCTGATTGTGGTAGTGGGGTGGTAGATACCTAGTCTCCATTATGGCTCTAATCTGATAGTGGTAGTGGGGTGGTAGATGCCTAGTGCCTTTATGGCTCTAATCTGATAGTGATAGTGGGGTGGTAGATGCCTAGTGCCCTTATGGCTCTAATCTGATAGTGGTAGTGGAGTGGTAGATACCTAGTTTCCATTATGGCTCTAATCTGGTAGTGGTAGTGGGGTGGTAGATACCTAGTCTCCATTATGGCTCTAATCTGATAGTGGTAGTGGGGTGGTAGATACCTAGTCTCCATTATGGCTCTAATCTGATAGTGGTAGTGGGGTGGTAGATGCCTAGTGCCTTTATGGCTATAATCTGATAGTGGTAGTGGGGTGGTAGATGCCTAGTGCCCTTATGGCTCTAATCTGATAGTGGTAGTGGAGTGGTAGATACCTAGTCTCCATTATGGCTCTAATCTGATAGTGGTAGTGGGGTGGTAGATGCCTAGTGCCTTTATGGCTCTAATCTGATAGTGGTAGTGGGGTGGGAGATACCTAGTCTCCATTATGGTTCTAATCTGATAGAGGTAGTGGGGTGGTAGATACCTAGTCTCCATTATGGCTCTAATCTGATAGTGGTAGTGGGGTGGTAGATGTCTAGTGCCCGTATGGCTTTAATCTGATAGTGGTAGATGTTTAGTCTCCATGATGGCTCTAATCTGATAGTGGTAGTGGGGTGATAGATACCTAGTCTCCATTATGGCTCTAATCTAATAGTGGAAGTGGGGTGGTAGATGCCTAGTGCCTTTATGGCTCTAATCTGATAGTGGTAGTGGGGTGGTAGATACCTAGTCTCCATTATGGCTCTAATAATGATAGTGGTAGTGGGGTGGTAGATACCTAGTCTCCATTATGGCTCTAATCTGATAGTGGTAGTGGGGTGGTAGATACCTAGTTTCCATTATGGCTCTAATCTTGTAGTGGTAGTGGGGTGGTACATACCTAGTCTCCATTATGGCTCTAATCTGATTGTGGTAGTGGGGTGGTAGATACCTAGTCTCCATTATGGCTCTAATCTGATAGTGGTAGTGGGGTGGTAGATGCCTAGTGCCTTTATGGCTCTAATCTGATAGTGATAGTGGGGTGGTAGATGCCTAGTGCCCTTATGGCTCTAATCTGATAGTGGTAGTGGAGTGGTAGATACCTAGTTTCCATTATGGCTCTAATCTGGTAGTGGTAGTGGGGTGGTAGATACCTAGTCTCCATTATGGCTCTAATCTGATAGTGGTAGTGGGGTGGTAGATACCTAGTCTCCATTATGGCTCTAATCTGATAGTGGTAGTGGGGTGGTAGATGCCTAGTGCCTTTATGGCTATAATCTGATAGTGGTAGTGGGGTGGTAGATGCCTAGTGCCCTTATGGCTCTAATCTGATAGTGGTAGTGGAGTGGTAGATACCTAGTCTCCATTATGGCTCTAATCTGATAGTGGTAGTGGGGTGGTAGATGCCTAGTGCCTTTATGGCTCTAATCTGATAGTGGTAGTGGGGTGATAGATGCCAAGTGCCTTTATGGCTCTAATCTGATAGTGGTAGTGGGGTGGTAGATACCTAGTCTCCATTATGGCTCTAATCTGGTAGTGGTAGAGGGGTGGTAGATACCTAGTCTCCATTATGGCTCTAATCTGATAGTGGTAGTGGGGTGGTAGATGCCTAGTGCCTTTATGTCTCTAATCTGATAGTGGTAGTGGGGTGGTAGATACCTAGTCTCCATTATGTCTCTAATCTGATAGTGGTAGTGGGGTGGTAGATGCCTAGTGCCCTTATGGCTCTAATCTGATAGTGGTAGTGGGGTGGTAGATACCTAGTGCCTTTATGGCTCTAATCTGATAGTGGTAGTGGGGTGGTAGATACCTAGTCTCCATTATGGCTCTAATCTGATAGTGGTAGTGGGGTGGTTGATGTCTCCATTATGGCTCTAATCTGATAGTGGTAGTGGGGTGGTAGATACCTAGTCTCCATTATGGCTCTAATCACATAGTGGTAGTGGGGTGGTAGATACCTAGTCTCCATTATGGCTCTAATCTGATAGAGGTAGAGGGGTGGTAGATACCTAGTCTCCATTATGGCTCTAATCTGATAGTGGTAGTGGGGTGGTAGATACCTAGTCTCCATTATGGCTCTAATCTGATAGTGGTAGTGGGCTGGGAGATACCTAGTCTCCATTATGGCTCTAATCTGATAGAGGTAGTGGGGTGGTAGATACCTAGTCTCCATTATGGCTCTAATCTGATAGTGGTAGTGGGGTGGTAGATGTCTAGTGCCCGTATGGCTTTAATCTGATAGTGGTAGATGTCTAGTCTCCATTATGGCTCTAATCTGATAGTGGAAGTGGGGTGGTAGATGCCTAGTGCCTTTATGGCTCTAATCTGATAGTGGTAGTGGGGTGGTAGATACCTAGTCTCCATTATGGCTCTAATCTGATAGTGGTAGTGGGGTGGTAGATACCTAGTCTGCATTATGGCTCTAATCTGATAGTGGTAGTGAGGTGGTAGATACCTAGTGTCCATTATGGCTCCAATCTTGTAGTGGTAGTGGGGTGGTACATACCTAGTCTCCATTATGGCTCTAATCTGATTGTGGTAGTGGGTTGGTAGATACCTAGTCTCCAATATGGCTCTAATCTGATAGTGGTAGTGGGGTGGTAGATGCCTAGTGCCTTTATGGCTCTAATCTGATAGTGGTAGTGGGGTGGTAGATGCCTAGTGCCCTTATGGCTCTAATCTGATAGTGGTAGTGGAGTGGTAGATACCTAGTTTCCATTATGGCTCTAATCTGGTAGTGGTAGTGGGGTGGTAGATACCTAGTCTCCATTATGGCTCTAATCTGATAGTGGTAGTGGGGTGGTAGATACCTAGTCTCCATTATGGCTCTAATCTGATAGTGGTAGTGGGGTGGTAGATGCCTAGTGCCCTTATGGCTCTAATCTGATAGTGGTAGTGGAGTGGTAGATACCTAGTTTCCATTATGGCTCTAATCTGGTAGTGGTAGTGGGGTGGTAGATACCTAGTCTCCATTATGGCTCTAATCTGATAGTGGTAGTGGGGTGGTAGATACCTAGTCTCCATTATGGCTCTAATCTGATAGTGGTAGTGGGGTGGTAGATGCCTAGTGCCTTTATGGCTATAATCTGATAGTGGTAGTGGGGTGGTAGATGCCTAGTGCCCTTATGGCTCTAATCTGATAGTGGTAGTGGAGTGGTAGATACCTAGTCTCCATTATGGCTCTAATCTGATAGTGGTAGTGGGGTGGTAGATGACTAGTGCCTTTATGGCTCTAATCTGATAGTGGTAGTGGGGTGATAGATGCCAAGTGCCTTTATGGCTCTAATCTGATAGTGGTAGTGGGGTGGTAGATACCTAGTCTCCATTATGGCTCTAATCTGGTAGTGGTAGAGGGGTGGTAGATACCTAGTCTCCATTATGGCTCTAATCTGATAGTGGTAGTGGGGTGGTAGATGCCTAGTGCCTTTATGGCTCTAATCTGATAGTGGTAGTGGGGTGGTAGATACCTAGTCTCCATTATGTCTCTAATCTGATAGTGGTAGTGGGGTGGTAGATGCCTAGTGCCCTTATGGCTCTAATCTGATAGTGGTAGTGGGGTGGTAGATACCTAGTGCCTTTATGGCTCTAATCTGATAGTGGTAGTGGGGTGGTAGATACCTAGTCTCCATTATGGCTCTAATCTGATAGTGGTAGTGGGGTGGTTGATGTCTCCATTATGGCTCTAATCTGATAGTGGTAGTCGGGTGGTAGATACCTAGTCTCCATTATGGCTCTAATCACATAGTGGTAGTGGGGTGGTAGATACCTAGTCTCCATTATGGCTCTAATCTGATAGAGGTAGAGGGGTGGTAGATACCTAGTCTCCATTATGGCTCTAATCTGATAGTGGTAGTGGGGTGGTAGATACCTAGTCTCCATTATGACTCTAATCTGATAGTGGTAGTGGGGTGGGAGATACCTAGTCTCCATTATGGCTCTAATCTGATAGAGGTAGTGGGGTGGTAGATACCTAGTTTCCATTATGGCTCTAATCTGATAGTGGTAGTGGGGTGGTAGATGTCTAGTGCCCGTATGGCTTTAATCTGATAGTGGTAGATGTCTAGTCTCCATTATGGCTCTAATCTGATAGTGGAAGTGGGGTGGTAGATGCCTAGTGCCTTTATGGCTCTAATCTGATAGTGGTAGTGGGGTGGTAGATACCTAGTCTCCATTATGGCTCTAATCTGATAGTGGTAGTGGGGTGGTAGATACCTAGTCTCCATTATGGCTCTAATCTGATAGTGGTAGTGGGGTGGTAGATACCTAGTTTCCATTATGGCTCTAATCTTGTAGTGGTAGTGGGGTGGTACATACCTAGTCTCCATTATGGCTCTAATCTGATTGTGGTAGTGGGGTGGTAGATACCTAGTCTCCATTATGGCTCTAATCTGATAGTGGTAGTGGGGTGGTAGATGCCTAGTGCCTTTATGGCTCTAATCTGATAGTGGTAGTGGGGTGGTAGATGCCTAGTGCCCTTATGGCTCTAATCTGATAGTGGTAGTGGAGTGGTAGATACCTAGTTTCCATTATGGCTCTAATCTGGTAGTGGTAGTGGGGTGGTAGATACCTAGTCTCCATTATGGCTCTAATCTGATAGTGGTAGAGGGGTGGTAGATACCTAGTCTCCATTATGGCTATAATCTGATAGTGGTAGTGGGGTGGTAGATACCTAGTCTCCATTATGGCTCTAATCTGATAGTGGTAGTGGGGTGGAAGATACCTACTCTCCATTATGGCTCTAATCTGATAGAGGTAGTGGGGTGGTAGATACCTAGTCTCCATTATGGCTCTAATCTGATAGTGGTAGTGGGGTGGTAGATACCTAGTCTCCATTATGGCTCTAATCTGATAGTGGTAGTGGGTGGTAGATACCTAGTCTCCATTATGGCTCTAATCTGGTAGTGGTAGTGGTGTGGTAGATACCTAGTCTCCATTATGGCTCTAATCTGGTAGTGGTAGTGGGGTGGTAGATACCTAGTCTCCATTATGTCTCTAATCTGATAGTGGTAGTGGGTTGGTAGATACCTAGTTTCCATTATGGCTCTAATCTGATAATGGTAGTGGGGTGGTAGATGCCTATTGCCTTTATGGCTCTAATCTGATAATGGTAGTGGGGTGGTAGATGCCTAGTGCCTTTATGGCTCTAATCTGATAGTGGTAGTGGGGTGGTAGATGCCTAGTGCCCATATGGCTCTAATCTGATAGTGGTAGTGGGGTGGTAGATACCTAGTCTCCATTATGGCTCTAATCTGATAGAGGTAGAGGGGTGGTAGATACCTAGTCTCCATTATGGCTCTAATCTGATAGTGGTAGTGGGGTGGTAGATGCCTAGTGCCTTTATGGCTCTAATCTGATAGTGGTAGTGGGGTGATAGATGCCAAGTGCCTTTATGGCTCTAATCTGATAGTGGTAGTGGGGTGGTAGATACCTAGTCTCCATTATGGCTCTAATCTGATAGTGGTAGTGGGGTGGTAGATACCTAGTCTCCATTATGGCTCTAATCTGATAGTGGTAGTGGGGTGGTAGATACCTAGTCTCCATTATGGCTCTAATCTGGTAGTGGTAGTGGTGTGGTAGATACCTAGTCTCCATTATGGCTCTAATCTGGTAGTGGTAGTGGGGTGGTAGATACCTAGTCTCCATTATGTCTCTAATCTGATAGTGGTAGTGGGTTGGTAGATACCTAGTTTCCATTATGGCTCTAATCTGATAATGGTAGTGGGGTGGTAGACGCCTAGTGCCTTTATGGCTCTAATCTGATAGTGGTAGTGGGGTGGTAGATGCCTAGTGTCCATATGGCTCTAATCTGATAGTGGTAGTGGGGTGGTAGATGCCTAGTGCCTTTATGGCTATAATCTGATAGTGGTAGTGGGGTGGTAGATGCCTAGTCTCCATTATGGCTCTAATCTGGTAGTGGTAGTGGGGTGGTAGATACCTAGTCTCCATTATGGCTCTAATCTGATAGTGGTAGTGGGGTGGTAGATGCCTAGTTTCCATTATGGCTCTAATCTGATAATGGTAGTGGGGTGGTAGACGCCTAGTGCCTTTATGGCTCTAATCTGATAGTGGTAGTGGGGTGGTAGATGCCTAGTGTCCATATGGCTCTAATCTGATAGTGGTAGTGGGGTGGTAGATGCCTAGTGCCTTTATGGCTATAATCTGATAGTGGTAGTGGGGTGGTAGATGCCTAGTGCCCTTATGGCTCTAATCTGATAGTGGTAGTGGAGTGATAGATACCTAGTCTCCATTATGGCTCTAATCTGATAGTGGTAGTGGGGTGGTAGATGCCTAGTGCCTTTATGGCTCTAATCTGATAGTGGTAGTGGGGTGATAGATGCCAAGTGCCTTTATGGCTCTAATCTGATAGTGGTAGTGGGGTGGTAGATACCTAGTCTCCATTATGGCTCTAATCTGGTAGTGGTAGAGGGGTGGTAGATACCTAGTCTCCATTATGGCTCTAATCTGATAGTGGTAGTGGGGTGGTAGATACCTAGTCTCCATTATGGCTCTAATCTGATAGTGGTAGTGGGGTGGAAGATACCTACTCTCCATTATGGCTCTAATCTGATAGAGGTAGTGGGGTGGTAGATACCTAGTCTCCATTATGGCTCTAATCTGATAGTGGTAGTGGGGTGGTAGATACCTAGTCTCCATTATGGCTCTAATCTGATAGTGGTAGTGGGGTGGTAGATACCTAGTCTCCATTATGGCTCTAATCTGGTAGTGGTAGTGGGTTGGTAGATACCTAGTTTCCATTATGGCTCTAATCTGATAATGGTAGTGGGGTGGTAGATGCCTAGTGCCTTTATGGCTCTAATCTGAAAGTGGTAGTGGGGTGGTAGATGCCTAGTGCCCTTATGGCTCTAATCTGATAGTGGTAGTGGAGTGGTAGATACCTAGTCTCCATTATGGCTCTAATCTGATAGTGGTAGTGGGGTGGTAAATGCCTAGTGCCTTTATGGCTCTAATCTGATAGTGGTAGTGGGGTGATAGATGCCAAGTGCCTTTATGGCTCTAATCTGATAGTGGTAGTGGGGTGGTAGATGCCTAGTGCCCATATGGCTCTAATCTGATAGTGGTAGTGGGGTGGTAGATACCTAGTCTCCATTATGGCTCTAATCTGATAGTGGTAGTGGGGTGGTAGATGCCTAGTGCCCTTATGGCTCTAATCTGATAGTGGTAGTGGAGTGGTAGATACCTAGTCTCCATTATGGCTCTAATCTGATAGTGGTAGTGGGGTGGTAGATGCCTAGTGCCTTTATGGCTCTAATCTGATTGTGGTAGTGGGGTGATAGATGCCAAGTGCCTTTATGGCTCTAATCTGATAGTGGTAGTGGGGTGGTAGATACCTAGTCTCCATTATGGCTCTAATCTGGTAGTGGTAGAGGGGTGGTAGATACCTAGTCTCCATTATGGCTCTAATCTGATAGTGGTAGTGGGGTGGTAGATACCTAGTCTCCATTATGGCTCTAATCTGATAGTGGTAGTGGGGTGGAAGATACCTACTCTCCATTATGGCTCTAATCTGATAGAGGTAGTGGGGTGGTAGATACCTAGTCTCCATTATGGCTCTAATCTGATAGTGGTAGTGGGGTGGTAGATACCTAGTCTCCATTATGGCTCTAATCTGATAGTGGTAGTGGGGTGGTAGATACCTAGTCTCCATTATGGCTCTAATCTGGTAGTGGTAGTGGTGTGGTAGATACCTAGTCTCCATTATGGCTCTAATCTGGTAGTGGTAGTGGGGTGGTAGATACCTAGTCTCCATTATGTCTCTAATCTGATAGTGGTAGTGGGTTGGTAGATACCTAGTTTCCATTATGGCTCTAATCTGATAATGGTAGTGGGGTGGTAGATGCCTAGTGCCTTTATGGCTCTAATCTGATAGTGGTAGTGGGGTGGTAGATGCCTAGTGCCCATATGGCTCTAATCTGATAGTGGTAGTGGGGTGGTAGATACCTAGTCTCCATTATGGCTCTAATCTGATAGTGGTAGTGGGGTTGTAGATACCTAGCCTCCATTATGGCTCTAATTTGGTAGTGGTAGTGGGGTGGTAGATACCTAGTCTCCATTATGGCTCTAATCTGGTAGTGGTAGTGGGGTGGAAGATACCTAGTCTCCATTATGGCTCTAATCTGATAGTGATAGTGGGGTGGTAGATGCCTAGTGCCCTTATGGCTCTAATCTGATAGTGGTAGTGGGGTGGTAGATACCTAGTCTCCATTATGGCTCTAATCTGATAGTGGTAGTGGGGTGGTAGATGCCTAGTGCCTTTATGGCTCTAATCTGATAGTGGTAGTGGGGTGGTAGATGCCTAGTGCCCTTATGGCTCTAATCTGATAGAGGTAGTGGGGTGGTAGATACCTAGTCTCCATTATGGCTCTAATCTAATAGTGGTAGTGGGGTGGTAGATGCCTAGTGCCTTTATGGCTCTAATCTGATAGTGGTAGTGGGGTGGTAGATGCCTAGTGCCTTTATGGCTCTAATCTGATAGTGGTAGTGGGGTGGTAGATGCCTAGTGCCCTTATGGCTCTAATCTGATAGTGGTAGTGGGGTGGTAGATAACTAGTCTCCATTATGGCTCTAATCTGATAGTGGTAGTGGGGTGGTAGATACCTAGTCTCCATTATGTCTCTAATCTGATAGTGGTAGTGGGTTGGTAGATACCTAGTTTCCATTATGGCTCTAATCTGATAATGGTAGTGGGGTGGTAGATGCCTAGTGCCTTTATGGCTCTAATCTGATAGTGGTAGTGGGATGGTAGATGCCTAGTGCCCATATGGCTCTAATCTGATAGTGGTAGTGGGGTGATAGATGCCTAGTGCCCTTATGGCTCTAATCTGATAGTGGTAGTGGGGTGGTAGATACCTAGTCTCCATTATGGCTCTAATCTGATAGTGGTAGTGGGGTTGTAGATACCTAGCCTCCATTATGGCTCTAATTTGGTAGTGGTAGTGGGGTGGTAGATACCTAGTCTCCATTATGGCTCTAATCTGGTAGTGGTAGTGGGGTGGAAGATACCTAGTCTCCATTATGGCTCTAATCTGATAGTGGTAGTGGGGTGGTAGATGCCTAGTGCCTTTATGGCTCTAATCTGATAGTGGTAGTGGGGTGGTAGATGCCTAGTGCCCTTATGGCTCTAATCTGATAGAGGTAGTGGGGTGATAGATACCTAGTCTCCATTATGGCTCTAATCTAATAGTGGTAGTGGGGTGGTAGATGCCTAGTGCCTTTATGGCTCTAATCTGATAGTGGTAGTGGGGTGGTAGATGCCTAGTGTCTTTATGGCTCTAATCTGATAGTGGTAGTGGGGTGGTAGATGCCTAGTGCCCTTATGGCTCTAAGCTGATAGTGGTAGTGGGGTGGTAGATAACTAGTCTCCATTATGGCTCTAATCTGATAGTGGTAGTGGAGTGGTAGATACCTAGTCTCCATTATGGCTCTAATCTGATAGTGGTAGTGGGGTGGTAGATAACTAGTCTCAATTATGGCTCTAATCTGGTAGTGGTAGTGGGGTGGTAAATACCTAGTTTCCATTATGGCTCTAATCTGGTAGTGGTAGTGGGGAGGTACATACCTAGTCTCCATTATGGCTCTAATCTGATAGTGGTAGTGGGGTGGTAGATACCTAGTCTCCATTATGTCTCTAATCTGATAGTGGTAGTGGGGTGGTAGATGCCTAGTGCCTTTATGGCTCAAATCTGATAGTGGTAGTGGGGTGGTAGATACCTAGTCTCCATTATGGCTCTAATCTGATAGTGGTAGTGGGGTGGTAGATGCCTAGTGCCTTTATGGCTCTAATCTGATAGTGGTAGTGGGGTGGTAGATGCCTAGTGCCCTTATGGCTCTAATCTGATAGAGGTAGTGGGGTGGTAGATACCTAATCTCCATTATGGCTCTAATCTAATAGTGGTAGTGGGGTGGTAGATGCCTAGTGCCTTTATGGCTCTAATCTGATAGTGGTAGTGGGGTGGTAGATACCTAGTCTCCATTATGGCTCTAATCTGATAGTGGTAGTGGGGTGGTAGATACCTAGTCTCCATTATGGCTCTAATCTGATAGTGGTAGTGGGGTGGTAGATACCTAGTCTCCATTATGGCTCTAATCTGATAGTGGTAGTGGGGTGGTAGATACCTAGTCTCCATTATGGCTCTAATCTGGTAGTGGTAGTGGTGTGGTAGATACCTAGTCTCCATTATGGCTCTAATCTGGTAGTGGTAGTGGGGTGGTAGATACCTAGTCTCCATTATGTCTCTAATCTGATAGTGGTAGTGGGTTGGTAGATACCTAGTTTCCATTATGGCTCTAATCTGATAATGGTAGTGGGGTGGTAGATGCCTAGTGCCTTTATGGCTCTAATCTGAAAGTGGTAGTGGGGTGGTAGATGCCTAGTGCCCATATGGCTCTAATCTGATAGTGGTAGTGGGGTGGTAGATACCTAGTCTCCATTATGGCTCTAATCTGATAGTGGTAGTGGGGTGGTAGATACCTAGTCTCCATTATGGCTCTAATCTGGTAGTGGTAGTGGTGTGGTAGATACCTAGTCTCCATTATGGCTCTAATCTGGTAGTGGTAGTGGGGTGGTAGATACCTAGTCTCCATTATGTCTCTAATCTGATAGTGGTAGTGGGTTGGTAGATACCTAGTTTCCATTATGGCTCTAATCTGATAATGGTAGTGGGGTGGTAGATGCCTAGTGCCTTTATGGCTCTAATCTGATAGTGGTAGTGGGGTGGTAGATGCCTAGTGCCCATATGGCTCTAATCTGATAGTGGTAGTGGGGTGGTAGATACCTAGTCTCCATTATGGCTCTAATCTGATAGTGGTAGTGGGGTGGTAGATACCTAGTCTCCATTATGGCTCTAATTTGGTAGTGGTAGTGGGGTGGTAGATACCTAGTCTCCATTATGGCTCTAATCTGTTAGTGGTAGTGGGGTGGTAGATACCTAGTCTCCATTATGGCTCTAATCTGATAGTGATAGTGGGGTGGTAGATGCCTAGTGCCCTTATGGCTCTAATCTGATAGTGGTAGTGGGGTGGTAGATACCTAGTCTCCATTATGGCTCTAATCTGATAGTGGTAGTGGGGTGGTAGATGCCTAGTGCCTTTATGGCTCTAATCTGATAGTGGTAGTGGGGTGGTAGATGCCTAGTGCCCTTATGGCTCTAATCTGATAGTGGTAGTGGGGTGGTAGATACCTAGTCTCCATTATGGCTCTAATCTGATAGTGGTAGTGGGGTGGTAGATGCCTAGTGCCTTTATGGCTCTAATCTGATAGTGGTAGTGGGGTGGTAGATGCCTAGTGCCCTTATGGCTCTAATCTGATAGAGGTAGTGGGGTGGTAGATACCTAGTCTCCATTATGGCTCTAATCTAATAGTGGTAGTGGGGTGGTAGATGCCTAGTGCCTTTATGGCTCTAATCTGATAGTGGTAGTGGGGTGGTAGATGCCTAGTGCCTTTATGGCTCTAATCTGATAGTGGTAGTGGGGTGGTAGATGCCTAGTGCCCTTATGGCTCTAATCTGATAGTGGTAGTGGGGTGGTAGATACCTAGTCTCCATTATGTCTCTAATCTGATAGTGGTAGTGGGTTGGTAGATACCTAGTCTCCATTATGGCTCTAATCTGGTAGTGGTAGTGGGGTGGAAGATACCTAGTCTCCATTATGGCTCTAATCTGATAGTGGTAGTGGGGTGGTAGATGCCTAGTGCCTTTATGGCTCTAATCTGATAGTGGTAGTGGGGTGGTAGATGCCTAGTGCCCTTATGGCTCTAATCTGATAGAGGTAGTGGGGTGATAGATACCTAGTCTCCATTATGGCTCTAATCTAATAGTGGTAGTGGGGTGGTAGATGCCTAGTGCCTTTATGGCTCTAATCTGATAGTGGTAGTGGGGTGGTAGATGCCTAGTGTCTTTATGGCTCTAATCTGATAGTGGTAGTGGGGTGGTAGATGCCTAGTGCCCTTATGGCTCTAATCTGATAGAGGTAGTGGGGTGGTAGATACCTAATCTCCATTATGGCTCTAATCTAATAGTGGTAGTGGGGTGGTAGATGCCTAGTGCCTTTATGGCTCTAATCTGATAGTGGTAGTGGGGTGGTAGATACCTAGTCTCCATTATGGCTCTAATCTGATAGTGGTAGTGGGGTGGTAGATACCTAGTCTCCATTATGGCTCTAATCTGATAGTGGTAGTGGGGTGGTAGAGACCTGGTCTCCATTATGGCTCTAATCTGATAGTGGTAGTGGGGTGGTAGATACCTAGTCTCCATTATGGCTCTAATCTGGTAGTGGTAGTGGTGTGGTAGATACCTAGTCTCCATTATGGCTCTAATCTGATAGTGGTAGTGGGGTGGTAGATACCTAGTCTCCATTATGGCTCTAATCTGATAGTGGTAGTGGGTTGGTAGATACCTAGTTTCCATTATGGCTCTAATCTGATAATGGTAGTGGGGTGGTAGATGCCTAGTGCCTTTATGGCTCTAATCTGATAGTGGTAGTGGGGTGGTAGATGCCTAGTGCCCATATGGCTCTAATCTGATAGTGGTAGTGGGGTGGTAGATACCTAGTCTCCATTATGGCTCTAATCTGATAGTGGTAGTGGGGTGGTAGATACCTAGTCTCCATTATGGCTCTAATCTGGTAGTGGTAGTGGTGTGGTAGATACCTAGTCTCCATTATGGCTCTAATCTGGTAGTGGTAGTGGGGTGGTAGATACCTAGTCTCCATTATGTCTCTAATCTGATAGTGGTAGTGGGTTGGTAGATACCTAGTTTCCATTATGGCTCTAATCTGATAATGGTAGTGGGGTGGTAGATGCCTAGTGCCTTTATGGCTCTAATCTGATAGTGGTAGTGGGGTGGTAGATGCCTAGTGCCTTTATGGCTCTAATCTGATAGTGGTAGTGGGGTGGTAGATACCTAGTCTCCATTATGGCTCTAATCTGATAGTGGTAGTGGGGTTGTAGATACCTAGCCTCCATTATGGCTCTAATTTGGTAGTGGTAGTGGGGTGGTAGATACCTAGTCTCCATTATGGCTCTAATCTGGTAGTGGTAGTGGGGTGGAAGATACCTAGTCTCCATTATGGCTCTAATCTGATAGTGGTAGTGGGGTGGTAGATGCCTAGTGCCCTTATGGCTCTAATCTGATAGTGGTAGTGGGGTGGTAGATACCTAGTCTCCATTATGGCTCTAATCTGATAGTGGTAGTGGGGTGGTAGATGCCTAGTGCCTTTATGGCTCTAATCTGATAGTGGTAGTGGGGTGGTAGATACCTAGTCTCCATTATGGCTCTAATCTGGTAGTGGTAGTGGGGTGGAAGATACCTAGTCTCCATTATGGCTCTAATCTGATAGTGGTAGTGGGGTGTTAGATGCCTAGTGCCTTTATGCCTCTAATCTGATAGTGGTAGTGGGGTGGTAGATGCCTAGTGCCCTTATGGCTCTAATCTGATAGAGGTAGTGGGGTGGTAGATACCTAGTCTCCATTATGGCTCTAATCTAATAGTGGTAGTGGGGTGGTAGATGCCTAGTGCCTTTATGGCTCTAATCTGATAGTGGTAGTGGGGTGGTAGATGCCTAGTGCCTTTATGGCTCTAATCTGATAGTGGTAGTGGGGTGGTAGATGCCTAGTGCCCTTATGGCTCTAATCTGATAGTGGTAGTGGGGTGGTAGATAACTAGTCTCCATTATGGCTCTAATCTGATAGTGGTAGTGGGGTGGTAGATACCTAGTCTCCATTATGTCTCTAATCTGATAGTGGTAGTGGGTTGGTAGATACCTAGTTTCCATTATGGCTCTAATCTGATAATGGTAGTGGGGTGGTAGATGCCTAGTGCCTTTATGGCTCTAATCTGATAGTGGTAGTGGGATGGTAGATGCCTAGTGCCCATATGGCTCTAATCTGATAGTGGTAGTGGGGTGATAGATGCCTAGTGCCCTTATGGCTCTAATCTGATAGTGGTAGTGGGGTGGTAGATACCTAGTCTCCATTATGGCTCTAGTCTGATAGTGGTAGGGGGGTGGTAGATACCTAGCCTCCATTATGGCTCTAATCTGATAGTGGTAGTGGGGTGGTAGATACCTAGTCTCCATTATGGCTCTAATCTGGTAGTGGTAGTGGGGTGGAAGATACCTAGTCTCCATTATGGCTCTAATCTGATAGTGGTAGTGGGGTGGTAGATGCCTAGTGCCTTTATGGCTCTAATCTGATAGTGGTAGTGGGGTGGTAGATGCCTAGTGCCCTTATGGCTCTAATCTGATAGAGGTAGTGGGGTGATAGATACCTAGTCTCCATTATGGCTCTAATCTAATAGTGGTAGTGGGGTGGTAGATGCCTAGTGCCTTTATGGCTCTAATCTGATAGTGGTAGTGGGGTGGTAGATGCCTAGTGTCTTTATGGCTCTAATCTGATAGTGGTAGTGGGGTGGTAGATGCCTAGTGCCCTTATGGCTCTAAGCTGATAGTGGTAGTGGGGTGGTAGATAACTAGTCTCCATTATGGCTCTAATCTGATAGTGGTAGTGGAGTGGTAGATACCTAGTCTCCATTATGGCTCTAATCTGATAGTGGTAGTGGGGTGGTAGATACCTAGTCTCAATTATGGCTCTAATCTGGTAGTGGTAGTGGGGTGGTAAATACCTAGTCTCCATTATGGCTCTAATCTGATAGTGGTAGTGGGGTGGTAGATACCTAGTCTCCATTATGGCTCTAATCTGATAGTGGTAGTGGGGTGGTAGATGCCTAGTGCCTTTATGGCTCAAATCTGATAGTGGTAGTGGGGTGGTAGATACCTAGTCTCCATTATGGCTCTAATCTGATAGTGGTAGTGGGGTGGTAGATGCCTAGTGCCTTTATGGCTCTAATCTGATAGTGGTAGTGGGGTGGTAGATGCCTAGTGCCCTTATGGCTCTAATCTGATAGAGGTAGTGGGGTGGTAGATACCTAATCTCCATTATGGCTCTAATCTAATAGTGGTAGTGGGGTGGTAGATGCCTAGTGCCTTTATGGCTCTAATCTGATAGTGGTAGTGGGGTGGTAGATACCTAGTCTCCATTATGGCTCTAATCTGATAGTGGTAGTGGGGTGGTAGATACCTAGTCTCCATTATGGCTCTAATCTGATAGTGGTAGTGGGGTGGTAGATACCTAGTCTCCATTATGGCTCTAATCTGATAGTGGTAGTGGGGTGGTAGATACCTAGTCTCCATTATGGCTCTAATCTGGTAGTGGTAGTGGTGTGGTAGATACCTAGTCTCCATTATGGCTCTAATCTGGTAGTGGTAGTGGGGTGGTAGATACCTAGTCTCCATTATGGCTCTAATCTGATAGTGGTAGTGGGTTGGTAGATACCTAGTTTCCATTATGGCTCTAATCTGATAATGGTAGTGGGGTGGTAGATGCCTAGTGCCTTTATGGCTCTAATCTGAAAGTGGTAGTGGGGTGGTAGATGCCTAGTGCCCATATGGCTCTAATCTGATAGTGGTAGTGGGGTGGTAGATACCTAGTCTCCATTATGGCTCTAATCTGATAGTGGTAGTGGGGTGGTAGATGCCTAGTGCCCTTATGGCTCTAATCTGATAGTGGTAGTGGAGTGGTAGATACCTAGTCTCCATTATGGCTCTAATCTGATAGTGGTAGTGGGGTGGTAGATGCCTAGTGCCTTTATGGCTCTAATCTGATAGTGGTAGTGGGGTGGTAGATACCTAGTCTCCATTATGTCTCTAATCTGATAGTGGTAGTGGGGTGGTAGATGCCTAGTGCCTTTATGGCTCAAATCTGATAGTGGTAGTGGGGTGGTAGATACCTAGTCTCCATTATGGCTCTAATCTGATAGTGGTAGTGGGGTGGTAGATGCCTAGTGCCTTTATGGCTCTAATCTGATAGTGGTAGTGGGGTGGTAGATGCCTAGTGCCCTTATGGCTCTAATCTGATAGTGGTAGTGGGGTGGTAGATACCTAATCTCCATTATGGCTCTAATCTAATAGTGGTAGTGGGGTGGTAGATGCCTAGTGCCTTTATGGCTCTAATCTGATAGTGGTAGTGGGGTGGTAGATACCTAGTCTCCATTATGGCTCTAATCTGATAGTGGTAGTGGGGTGGTAGATACCTAGTCTCCATTATGGCTCTAATCTGATAGTGGTAGTGGGGTGGTAGATACCTAGTCTCCATTATGGCTCTAATCTGATAGTGGTAGTGGGGTGGTAGATACCTAGTCTCCATTATGGCTCTAATCTGGTAGTGGTAGTGGTGTGGTAGATACCTAGTCTCCATTATGGCTCTAATCTGGTAGTGGTAGTGGGGTGGTAGATACCTAGTCTCCATTATGTCTCTAATCTGATAGTGGTAGTGGGTTGGTAGATACCTAGTTTCCATTATGGCTCTAATCTGATAATGGTAGTGGGGTGGTAGATGCCTAGTGCCTTTATGGCTCTAATCTGAAAGTGGTAGTGGGGTGGTAGATGCCTAGTGCCCATATGGCTCTAATCTGATAGTGGTAGTGGGGTGGTAGATACCTAGTCTCCATTATGGCTCTAATCTGATAGTGGTAGTGGGGTGGTAGATGCCTAGTGCCCTTATGGCTCTAATCTGATAGTGGTAGTGGAGTGGTAGATACCTAGTCTCCATTATGGCTCTGATCTGATAGTGGTAGTGGGGTGGTAGATGCCTAGTGCCTTTATGGCTCTAATCTGATAGTGGTAGTGGGGTGGTAGATGCCTAGTGCCCTTATGGCTCTAATCTGATAGAGGTAGTGGGGTGATAGATACCTAGTCTCCATTATGGCTCTAATCTAATAGTGGTAGTGGGGTGGTAGATGCCTAGTGCCTTTATGGCTCTAATCTGATAGTGGTAGTGGGGTGGTAGATGCCTAGTGTCTTTATGGCTCTAATCTGATAGTGGTAGTGGGGTGGTAGATGCCTAGTGCCCTTATGGCTCTAAGCTGATAGTGGTAGTGGGGTGGTAGATAACTAGTCTCCATTATGGTTCTAATCTGATAGTGGTAGTGGAGTGGTAGATACCTAGTCTCCATTATGGCTCTAATCTGATAGTGGTAGTGGGGTGGTAGATAACTAGTCTCAATTATGGCTCTAATCTGGTAGTGGTAGTGGGGTGGTAAATACCTAGTTTCCATTATGGCTCTAATCTGGTAGTGGTAGTGGGGAGGTACATACCTAGTCTCCATTATGGCTCTAATCTGATAGTGGTAGTGGGGTGGTAGATACCTAGTCTCCATTATGTCTCTAATCTGATAGTGGTAGTGGGGTGGTAGATTCCTAGTGCCTTTATGGCTCAAATCTGATAGTGGTAGTGGGGTGGTAGATACCTAGTCTCCATTATGGCTCTAATCTGATAGTGGTAGTGGGGTGGAAGATACCTACTCTCCATTATGGCTCTAATCTGATAGTGGTAGTGGGGTGGTAGATGCCTAGTGCCTTTATGGCTCTAATCTGATAGTGGTAGTGGGGTGGTAGATACCTAGTCTCCATTATGTCTCTAATCTGATAGTGGTAGTGGGGTGGTAGATGCCTAGTGCCTTTATGGCTCAAATCTGATAGTGGTAGTGGGGTGGTAGATACCTAGTCTCCATTATGGCTCTAATCTGATAGTGGTAGTGGGGTGGTAGATGCCTAGTGCCTTTATGGCTCTAATCTGATAGTGGTAGTGGGGTGGTAGATGCCTAGTGCCCTTATGGCTCTAATCTGATAGAGGTAGTGGGGTGGTAGATACCTAATCTCCATTATGGCTCTAATCTAATAGTGGTAGTGGGGTGGTAGATGCCTAGTGCCTTTATGGCTCTAATCTGATAGTGGTAGTGGGGTGGTAGATACCTAGTCTCCATTATGGCTCTAATCTGATAGTGGTAGTGGGGTGGTAGATACCTAGTCTCCATTATGGCTCTAATCTGATAGTGGTAGTGGGGTGGTAGATACCTAGTCTCCATTATGGCTCTAATCTGATAGTGGTAGTGGGGTGGTAGATACCTAGTCTCCATTATGGCTCTAATCTGGTAGTGGTAGTGGTGTGGTAGATACCTAGTCTCCATTATGGCTCTAATCTGGTAGTGGTAGTGGGGTGGTAGATACCTAGTCTCCATTATGTCTCTAATCTGATAGTGGTAGTGGGTTGGTAGATACCTAGTTTCCATTATGGCTCTAATCTGATAATGGTAGTGGGGTGGTAGATGCCTAGTGCCTTTATGGCTCTAATCTGAAAGTGGTAGTGGGGTGGTAGATGCCTAGTGCCCATATGGCTCTAATCTGATAGTGGTAGTGGGGTGGTAGATACCTAGTCTCCATTATGGCTCTAATCTGATAGTGGTAGTGGGGTGGTAGATGCCTAGTGCCCTTATGGCTCTAATCTGATAGTGGTAGTGGAGTGGTAGATACCTAGTCTCCATTATGGCTCTAATCTGATAGTGGTAGTGGGGTGGTAGATGCCTAGTGCCTTTATGGCTCTAATCTGATAGTGGTAGTGGGGTGGTAGATGCCTAGTGCCCTTATGGCTCTAATCTGATAGAGGTAGTGGGGTGATAGATACCTAGTCTCCATTATGGCTCTAATCTAATAGTGGTAGTGGGGTGGTAGATGCCTAGTGCCTTTATGGCTCTAATCTGATAGTGGTAGTGGGGTGGTAGATGCCTAGTGTCTTTATGGCTCTAATCTGATAGTGGTAGTGGGGTGGTAGATGCCTAGTGCCCTTATGGCTCTAAACTGATAGTGGTAGTGGGGTGGTAGATAACTAGTCTCCATTATGGCTCTAATCTGATAGTGGTAGTGGAGTGGTAGATACCTAGTCTCCATTATGGCTCTAATCTGATAGTGGTAGTGGGGTGGTAGATAACTAGTCTCAATTATGGCTCTAATCTGGTAGTGGTAGTGGGGTGGTAAATACCTAGTTTCCATTATGGCTCTAATCTGGTAGTGGTAGTGGGGAGGTACATACCTAGTCTCCATTATGGCTCTAATCTGATAGTGGTAGTGGGATGGTAGATACCTAGTCTCCATTATGTCTCTAATCTGATAGTGGTAGTGGGGTGGTAGATTCCTAGTGCCTTTATGGCTCACATCTGATAGTGGTAGTGGGGTGGTAGATACCTAGTCTCCATTATGGCTCTAATCTGATAGTGGTAGTGGGGTGGTAGATGCCTAGTGCCTTTATGGCTCTAATCTGATAGTGGTAGTGGGGTGGTAGATGCCTAGTGCCCTTATGGCTCTAATCTGATAGAGGTAGTGGGGTGGTAGATACCTAATCTCCATTATGGCTCTAATCTAACAGTGGTAGTGGGGTGGTAGATGCCTAGTGCCTTTATGGCTCTAATCTGATAGTGGTAGTGGGGTGGTAGATACCTAGTCTCCATTATGGCTCTAATCTGATAGTGGAAGTGGGGTGGTAGATACCTAGTCTCCATTATGGCTCTAATCTGATAGTGGTAGTGGGGTGGTAGATACCTAGTCTCCATTATGGCTCTAATCTGATAGTGGTAGTGGGGTGGTAGATACCTAGTCTCCATTATGGCTCTAATCTGGTAGTGGTAGTGGTGTGGTAGATACCTAGTCTCCATTATGGCTCTAATCTGGTAGTGGTAGTGGGGTGGTAGATACCTAGTCTCCATTATGTCTCTAATCTGATAGTGGTAGTGGGTTGGTAGATACCTAGTTTCCATTATGGCTCTAATCTGATAATGGTAGTGGGGTGGTAGATGCCTAGTGCCTTTATGGCTCTAATCTGAAAGTGGTAGTGGGGTGGTAGATGCCTAGTGCCCATATGGCTCTAATCTGATAGTGGTAGTGGGGTGGTAGATACCTAGTCTCCATTATGGCTCTAATCTGATAGTGGTAGTGGGGTGGTAGATGCCTAGTGCCCTTATGGCTCTAATCTGATAGTGGTAGTGGAGTGGTAGATACCTAGTCTCCATTATGGCTCTAATCTGATAGTGGTAGTGGGGTGGTAGATGCCTAGTGCCTTTATGGCTCTAATCTGATAGTGGTAGTGGGGTGATAGATGCCAAGTGCCTTTATGGCTCTAATCTGATAGTGGTAGTGGGGTGGTAGATACCTAGTCTCCATTATGGCTCTAATCTGGTAGTGGTAGAGGGGTGGTAGATACCTAGTCTCCATTATGGCTCTAATCTGATAGTGGTAGTGGGGTGGTAGATACCTAGTCTCCATTATGGCTCTAATCTGATAGTGGTAGTGGGGTGGAAGATACCTACTCTCCATTATGGCTCTAATCTGATAGAGGTAGTGGGGTGGTAGATACATAGTCTCCATTATGGCTCTAATCTGATAGTGGTAGTGGGGTGGTAGATACCTAGTCTCCATTATGGCTCTAATCTGATAGTGGTAGTGGGGTGGTAGATACCTAGTCTCCATTATGGCTCTAATCTGGTAGTGGTAGTGGTGTGGTAGATACCTAGTCTCCATTATGGCTCTAATCTGGTAGTGGTAGTGGGGTGGTAGATACCTAGTCTCCATTATGTCTCTAATCTGATAGTGGTAGTGGGTTGGTAGATACCTAGCCTCCATTATGGCTCTAATTTGGTAGTGGTAGTGGGGTGGTAGATACCTAGTCTCCATTATGGCTCTAATCTGGTAGTGGTAGTGGGGTGGAAGATACCTAGTCTCCATTATGGCTCTAATCTGATAGTGATAGTGGGGTGGTAGATGCCTAGTGCCCTTATGGCTCTAATCTGATAGTGGTAGTGGGGTGGTAGATACCTAGTCTCCATTATGGCTCTAATCTGATAGTGGTAGTGGGGTGGTAGATGCCTAGTGCCTTTATGGCTCTAATCTGATAGTGGTAGTGGGGTGGTAGATGCCTAGTGCCCTTATGGCTCTAATCTGATAGAGGTAGTGGGGTGGTAGATACCTAGTCTCCATTATGGCTCTAATCTAATAGGGGTTAGTGGTGTGGTAGATGCCTAGTGCCTTTATGGCTCTAATCTGATAGTGGTAGTGGGGTGGTAGATGCCTAGTGCCTTTATGGCTCTAATCTGATAGTGGTAGTGGGGTGGTAGATGCCTAGTGCCCTTATGGCTCTAAGCTGATAGTGGTAGTGGGGTGGTAGATAACTAGTCTCCATTATGGCTCTAATCTGATAGTGGTAGTGGGGTGGTAGATACCTAGTCTCCATTATGGCTCTAATCTGATAGTGGTAGTGGGGTGGTAGATACCTAGTCTCCATTATGGCTCTAATCTGGTAGTGGTAGTGGTGTGGTAGATACCTAGTCTCCATTATGGCTCTAATCTGGTAGTGGTAGTGGGGTGGTAGATACCTAGTCTCCATTATGTCTCTAATCTGATAGTGGTAGTGGGTTGGTAGATACCTAGTTTCCATTATGGCTCTAATCTGATAATGGTAGTGGGGTGGTAGATGCCTAGTGCCTTTATGGCTCTAATCTGAAAGTGGTAGTGGGGTGGTAGATGCCTAGTGCCCATATGGCTCTAATCTGATAGTGGTAGTGGGGTGGTAGATACCTAGTCTCCATTATGGCTCTAATCTGATAGTGGTAGTGGGGTGGTAGATGCCTAGTGCCCTTATGGCTCTAATCTGATAGTGGTAGTGGAGTGGTAGATACCTAGTCTCCATTATGGCTCTAATCTGATAGTGGTAGTGGGGTGGTAGATGCCTAGTGCCTTTATGGCTCTAATCTGATAGTGGTAGTGGGGTGATAGATGCCAAGTGCCTTTATGGCTCTAATCTGATAGTGGTAGTGGGGTGGTAGATACCTAGTCTCCATTATGGCTCTAATCTGGTAGTGGTAGAGGGGTGGTAGATACCTAGTCTCCATTATGGCTCTAATCTGATAGTGGTAGTGGGGTGGTAGATACCTAGTCTCCATTATGGCTCTAATCTGATAGTGGTTGTGGGGTGGAAGATACCTACTCTCCATTATGGCTCTAATCTGATAGAGGTAGTGGGGTGGTAGATACCTAGTCTCCATTATGGCTCTAATCTGATAGTGGTAGTGGGGTGGTAGATACCTAGTCTCCATTATGGCTCTAATCTGATAGTGGTAGTGGGGTGGTAGATACCTAGTCTCCATTATGGCTCTAATCTGGTAGTGGTAGTGGTGTGGTAGATACCTAGTCTCCATTATGGCTCTAATCTGGTAGTGGTAGTGGGGTGGTAGATACCTAGTCTCCATTATGGCTCTAATCTGGTAGTGGTAGTGGGGTGGTAGATACCTAGTCTCCATTATGTCTCTAATCTGATAGTGGTAGTGGGTTGGTAGATACCTAGTTTCCATAATGGCTCTAATCTGATAATGGTAGTGGGGTGGTAGATGCCTAGTGCCTTTATGGCTCAAATCTGATAGTGGTAGTGGGGTGGTAGATGCCTAGTGCCCATATGGCTCTAATCTGATAGTGGTAGTGGGGTGGTAGATACCTAGTCTCCATTATGGCTCTAATCTGATAGTGGTAGTGGGGTTGTAGATACCTAGCCTCCATTATGGCTCTAATTTGGTAGTGGTAGTGGGGTGGTAGATACCTAGTCTCCATTATGGCTCTAATCTGGTAGTGGTAGTGGGGTGGAAGATACCTAGTCTCCATTATGGCTCTAATCTGATAGTGATAGTGGGGTGGTAGATGCCTAGTGCCCTTATGGCTCTAATCTGATAGTGGTAGTGGGGTGGTAGATACCTAGTCTCCATTATGGCTCTAATCTGATAGTGGTAGTGGGGTGGTAGATGCCTAGTGCCTTTATGGCTCTAATCTGATAGTGGTAGTGGGGTGGTAGATGCCTAGTGCCCTTATGGCTCTAATCTGATAGAGGTAGTGGGGTGGTAGATACCTAGTCTCCATTATGGCTCTAATCTAATAGTGGTAGTGGGGTGGTAGATGCCTAGTGCCTTTATGGCTCTAATCTGATAGTGGTAGTGGGGTGGTAGATGCCTAGTGCCTTTATGGCTCTAATCTGATAGTGGTAGTGGGGTGGTAGATGCCTAGTGCCCTTATGGCTCTAAGCTGATAGTGGTAGTGGGGTGGTAGATACCTAGTCTCCATTATGGCTCTAATCTGATAGTGGTAGTGGGGTTGTAGATACCTAGCCTCCATTATGGCTCTAATTTGGTAGTGGTAGTGGGGTGGTAGATACCTAGTCTCCATTATGGCTCTAATCTGGTAGTGGTAGTGGGGTGGAAGATACCTAGTCTCCATTATGGCTCTAATCTGATAGTGATAGTGGGGTGGTAGATGCCTAGTGCCCTTATGGCTCTAATCTGATAGTGGTAGTGGGGTGGTAGATACCTAGTCTCCATTATGGCTCTAATCTGATAGTGGTAGTGGGGTGGTAGATGCCTAGTGCCTTTATGGCTCTAATCTGATAGTGGTAGTGGGGTGGTAGATGCCTAGTGCCCTTATGGCTCTAATCTGATAGAGGTAGTGGGGTGGTAGATACCTAGTCTCCATTATGGCTCTAATCTAATAGTGGTAGTGGGGTGGTAGATGCCTAGTGCCTTTATGGCTCTAATCTGATAGTGGTAGTGGGGTGGTAGATGCCTAGTGCCTTTATGGCTCTAATCTGATAGTGGTAGTGGGGTGGTAGATGCCTAGTGCCCTTATGGCTCTAATCTGATAGTGGTAGTGGGGTGGTAGATACCTAGTCTCCATTATGGCTCTAATCTGATAGTGGTAGTGGGGTGGTAGATACCTAGTCTCCATTATGGCTCTAATCTGATAGTGGTAGTGGGGTGGTAGATAACTAGTCTCAATTATGGCTCTAATCTGGTAGTGGTAGTGGGGTGGTAGATACCTAGTTTCCATTATGGCTCTAATCTGGTAGTGGTAGTGGGGAGGTACATACCTAGTCTCCATTATGGCTCTAATCTGATAGTGGTAGTGGGGTGGTAGATACCTAGTCTCCATTATGTCTCTAATCTGATAGTGGTAGTGGGGTGGTAGATGCCTAGTGCCCTTATGGCTCTAAGCTGATAGTGGTAGTGGGGTGGTAGATAACTAGTCTCCATTATGGCTCTAATCTGATAGTGGTAGTGGGGTGGTAGATACCTAGTCTCCATTATGGCTCTAATCTGATAGTGGTAGTGGGGTGGTAGATGCCTAGTGCCTTTATGGCTCTAATCTGATAGTGGTAGTGGGGTGGTAGATGCCTAGTGCCCTTATGGCTCTAATCTGATAGAGGTAGTGGGGTGGTAGATACCTAGTCTCCATTATGGCTCTAATCTAATAGTGGTAGTGGGGTGGTAGATGCCTAGTGCCTTTATGTCTCTAATCTGATAGTGGTAGTGGGGTGGTAGATGCCTAGTGCCTTTATGGCTCTAATCTGATAGTGGTAGTGGGGTGGTAGATGCCTAGTGCCCTTATGGCTCTAATCTGATAGAGGTAGTGGGGTGGTAGATACCTAGTCTCCATTATGGCTCTAATCTAATAGTGGTAGTGGGGTGGTAGATGCCTAGTGCCTTTATGGCTCTAATCTGATAGTGGTAGTGGGGTGGTAGATGCCTAGTGCCTTTATGGCTCTAATCTGATAGTGGTAGTGGGGTGGTAGATGCCTAGTGCCCTTATGGCTCTAAGCTGATAGTGGTAGTGGGGTGGTAGATAACTAGTCTCCATTATGGCTCTAATCTGATAGTGGTAGTGGTGTGGTAGATACCTAGTCTCCATTATGGCTCTAATCTGGTAGTGGTAGTGGGGTGGTAGATACCTAGTCTCCATTATGTCTCTAATCTGATAGTGGTAGTGGGTTGGTAGATACCTAGTTTCCATTATGGCTCTAATCTGATAATGGTAGTGGGGTGGTAGATGCCTAGTGCCCATATGGCTTTAATCTGATAGTGGTAGTGGGGTGGTAGATACCTAGTCTCCATTATGGCTCTAATCTGATAGTGGTAGTGGGGTGGTAGATGCCTAGTGCCTTTATGGCTCTAATCTGATAGTGGTAGTGGGGTGATAGATGCCTAGTGCCCTTATGGCTCTAATCTGATAGTGGTAGTGGGGTGGTAGATACCTAGTCTCCATTATGGCTCTAATCTGATAGTGGTAGTGGGGTTGTAGATACCTAGCCTCCATTATGGCTCTAATTTGGTAGTGGTAGTGGGGTGGAAGATACCTAGTCTCCATTATGGCTCTAATCTGATAGTGATAGTGGGGTGGTAGATGCCTAGTGCCCTTATGGCTCTAATCTGATAGTGGTAGTGGGGTGGTAGATACCTAGTCTCCATTATGGCTCTAATCTGATAGTGGTAGTGGGGTGGTAGATGCCTAGTGCCTTTATGGCTCTAATCTGATAATGGTAGTGGGGTGGTAGATGCCTAGTGCCCTTATGGCTCTAATCTGATAGAGGTAGTGGGGTGGTAGATACCTAGTCTCCATTATGGCTCTAATCTAATAGTGGTAGTGGGGTGGTAGATGCCTAGTGCCTTTATGGCTCTAATCTGATAGTGGTAGTGGGGTGGTAGATGCCTAGTGCCTTTATGGCTCTAATCTGATAGTGGTAGTGGGGTGGTAGATGCCTAGTGCCCTTATGGCTCTAAGCTGATAGTGGTAGTGGGGTGGTAGATAACTAGTCTCCATTATGGCTCTAATCTGATAGTGGTAGTGGGGTGGTAGATACCTAGTCTCCATTATGGCTCTAATCTGATAGTGGTAGTGGGGTGGTAGATAACTAGTCTCAATTATGGCTCTAATCTGATAGTGGTAGTGGGGTGGTAGATACCTAGTTTCCATTATGGCTCTAATCTGGTAGTGGTAGTGGGGAGGTACATACCTAGTCTCCATTATGGCTCTAATCTGATAGTGGTAGTGGGGTGGTAGATACCTAGTCTCCATTATGTCTCTAATCTGATAGTGGTAGTGGGGTGGTAGATGCCTAGTGCCCTTATGGCTCTAATCTGATAGTGGTAGTGGGGTGGTAGATAACTAGTCTCCATTATGGCTCTAATCTGATAGTGGTAGTGGGGTGGTAGATACCTAGTCTCCATTATGGCTCTAATCTGATAGTGGTAGTGGGGTGGTAGATGCCTAGTGCCTTTATGGCTCTAATCTGATAGTGGTAGTGGGGTGGTAGATGCCTAGTGCCCTTATGGCTCTAATCTGATAGAGGTAGTGGGGTGGTAGATACCTAGTCTCCATTATGGCTCTAATCTAATAGTGGTAGTGGTGTGGTAGATGCCTAGTGCCTTTATGGCTCTAATCTGATAGTGGTAGTGGGGTGGTAGATGCCTAGTGCCTTTATGGCTCTAATCTTATAGTGGTAGTGGGGTGGTAGATACCTAGTGCATTTATGGCTCTAATCTGATAGTGGTAGTGGGGTGGTAGATACCTAGTCTCCATTATGGCTCTAATCTGATAGTGGTAGTGGGGTGGTAGATACCTAGTCTCCATTATGGCTCTAATCTGATAGTGGTAGTGGGGTGGTAGATGTCTAGTGCCCGTATGGCTTTAATCTGATAGTGGTAGATGTCTAGTCTCCATTATGGCTCTAATCTGATAGTGGTAGTGGGGTGATAGATACCTAGTCTCCATTATGGCTCTAATCTAATAGTGGAAGTGGGGTGGTAGATGCCTAGTGCCTTTATGGCTCTAATCTGATAGTGGTAGTGGGGTGGTAGATACCTAGTCTCCATTATGGCTCTAATCTGATAGTGGTAGTGGGGTGGTAGATACCTAGTCTCCATTATGGCTCTAATCTGATAGTGGTAGTGGGGTGGTAGATACCTAGTTTCCATTATGACTCTAATCTGGTAGTGGTAGTGGGGTGGTACATACCTAGTCTCCATTATGGCTCTAATCTGATTGTGGTAGTGGGGTGGTAGATACCTAGTCTCCATTATGGCTCTAATCTGATAGTGGTAGTGGGGTGGTAGATGCCTAGTGCCTTTATGGCTCTAATCTGATAGTGGTAGTGGGGTGGTAGATGCCTAGTGCCCTTATGGCTCTAATATTGATAGTGGTAGTGGGGTGGTAGATGCCTAGTGCCTTTATGGCTCTAATCTGATAGTGGTAGTGGAGTGGTAGATACCTAGTTTCCATTATGGCTCTAATCTGGTAGTGGTAGTGGGGTGGTAGATACCTAGTCTCCATTATGGCTCTAATCTGATAGTGGTAGTGGGGTGGTAGATACCTAGTCTCCATTATGGCTCTAATCTGATAGTGGTAGTGGGGTGGTAGATGCCTAGTGCCTTTATGGCTATAATCTGATAGTGGTAGTGGGGTGGTAGATGCCTAGTGCCCTTATGGCTCTAATCTGATAGTGGTAGTGGAGTGGTAGATACCTAGTCTCCATTATGGCTCTAATCTGATAGTGGTAGTGGGGTGGTAGATGCCTAGTGCCTTTATGGCTCTAATCTGATAGTGGTAGTGGGGTGATAGATGCCAAGTGCCCTTATGGCTCTAATCTGATAGTGGTAGTGGGGTGGTAGATACCTAGTCTCCATTATGGCTCTAATCTGATAGTGGTAGTGGGGTGGTAGATACCTAGTCTCCATTATGGCTCTAATCTGATAGTGGTAGTGGGGTGGTAGATACCTAGTCTCCATTATGGCTCTAATCTGATAGTGGTAGTGGGGTGGAAGATACCTACTCTCCATTATGGCTCTAATCTGATAGTGGTAGTGGGGTGGTAGATACCTAGTCTCCATTATGGCTCTAATCTGGTAGTGGTAGAGGGGTGGTAGATACCTAGTCTCCATTATGGCTAAAATCTGATAGTGGTAGTGGGGTGGTAGATACCTAGTCTCCATTATGGCTCTAATCTGATAGTGGTAGTGGGGTGGAAGATACCTACTCTCCATTATGGCTCTAATCTGATAGAGGTAGTGGGGTGGTAGATACCTAGTCTCCATTATGGCTCTAATCTGATAGTGGTAGTGAGGTGGTAGATACCTAGTCTCCATTATGGCTCTAATCTGATAGTGGTAGTGGGGTGGTAGATACCTAGTCTCCATTATGGCTCTAATCTGGTAGTGGTAGTGGTGTGGTAGATACCTAGTCTCCATTATGGCTCTAATCTGGTAGTGGTAGTGGGGTGGTAGATACCTAGTCTCCATTATGGCTCTAATCTGATAGTGGTAGTGGGTTGGTAGATACCTAGTTTCCATTATGGCTCTAATCTGATAATGGTAGTGGGGTGGTAGATGCCTAGTGCCTGTATGGCTCTAATCTGATAGTGGTAGTGGGGTGGTAGATGCCTAGTGCCCATATGGCTCTAATCTGATAGTGGTAGTGGGGTGGTAGATACCTAGTCTCCATTATGGCTCTAATCTGATAGTGGTAGTGGGGTGGTAGATGCCTAGTCTCTATTATGGCTCTAATCTGGTAGTGGTAGTGGTGTGGTAGATACCTAGTCTCCATTATGGCTCTAATCTGATAGTGGTAGTGGGGTGGTAGATACCTAGTCTCCATTATGGCTCTAATCTGATAGTGATACTGGGGTGGTAGATGCCTAGTGCCCTTATGGCTCTAATCTGATAGTGGTAGTGGGGTGGTAGATACCTAGTCTCCAATATGGCTCTAATCTGATAGTGGTAGTGGGGTGGTAGATACCTAGTCTCCATTATGGCTCTACGCTGATAGTGGTAGTGGGGTTGTAGATACCTAGCCTCCATTATGGCTCTAATTTGGTAGTGGTAGTGGGGTGGTAGATACCTAGTCTCCATTATGGCTCTAATCTGGTAGTGGTAGTGGGGTGGAAGATACATAGTCTCCATTATGGCTCTAATCTGATAGTGGTAGTGGGGTTGTAGATACCTAGTCTCCATTATGGCTCTAATCTGGTAGTGGTAGTGGGGTGGAAGATACCTAGTCTCCATTATGGCTCTAATCTGACAGTGGTAGTGGGTTGGTAGATACCTAGTCTCTATTATGGCTCTAATCTGGTAGTGGTAGTGGTGTGGTAGATACCTAGTCTCCATTATGGCTCTAATCTGGTAGTGGTAGTGGGGTGGTAGATACCTAGTCTCCATTATGGCTCTAATCTGAAAGTGGTAGTGGGGTGGTAGATACCTAGTCTCCATTATGGCTCTAATATTGATAGTGGTAGTGGGGTGGTAGATGCCTAGTGCCTTTATGGCTCTAATCTGATAGTGGTAGTGGGGTGGTAGATGCCTAGTGCCCTTATGGCTCTAATCTGATAGTGGTAGTGGGGTGGTAGATACCTAGTCTCCATTATGGCTCTAATCTGATAGTGGTAGTGGGGTTGTAGATACCTAGCCTCCATTATGGCTCTAATTTGGTAGTGGTAGTGGGGTGGTAGATACCTAGTCTCCATTATGGCTCTAATCTGGTAGTGGTAGTGGGGTGGAAGATACCTAGTCTCCATTATGGCTCTAATCTGATAGTGGTAGTGGGGTGGAAGATACCTAGTCTCCATTATGGGTCTAATCTGATAGTGGTAGTGGGTTGGTAGATACCTAGTCTCTATTATGGCTCTAATCTGGTAGTGGTAGTGGTGTGGTAGATACCTAGTCTCCATTATGGCTCTAATCTGGTAGTGGTAGTGGGGTGGTAGATACCTAGTCTCCATTATGGCTCTAATCTGATAGTGGTAGTGGGGTGGTAGATACCTAGTCTCCATTATGGCTCTAATATTGATAGTGGTAGTGGGGTGGTAGATGCCTAGTGCCTTTATGGCTCTAATCTGATAGTGGTAGTGGGGTGGTAGATGCCTAGTGCCCTTATGGCTCTAATCTGATAGTGGTAGTGGGGTGGTAGATACCTAGTCTCCATTATGGCTCTAATCTGATAGTGATAGTGGGGTGGTAGATGCCTAGTGCCCTTATGGCTCTAATCTGATAGTGGTAGTGGGGTGGAAGATACATAGTCTCCATTATGGCTCTAATCTGATAGTGGTAGTGGGGTTGTAGATACCTAGTCTCCATTATGGCTCTAATCTGGTAGTGGTAGTGGGGTGGAAGATACCTAGTCTCCATTATGGCTCTAATCTGACAGTGGTAGTGGGTTGGTAGATACCTAGTCTCTATTATGGCTCTAATCTGGTAGTGGTAGTGGTGTGGTAGATACCTAGTCTCCATTATGGCTCTAATCTGGTAGTGGTAGTGGGGTGGTAGATACCTAGTCTCCAATATGGCTCTAATCTGATAGTGGTAGTGGGGTGGTAGATACCTAGTCTCCATTATGGCTCTACGCTGATAGTGGTAGTGGGGTTGTAGATACCTAGCCTCCATTATGGCTCTAATTCGGTAGTGGTAGTGGGGTGGTAGATACCTAGTCTCCATTATGGCTCTAATCTGGTAGTGGTAGTGGGGTGGAAGATACATAGTCTCCATTATGGCTCTAATCTGATAGTGGTAGTGGGGTTGTAGATACCTAGCCTCCATTATGGCTCTAATTTGGTAGTGGTAGTGGGGTGGTAGATACCTAGTCTCCATTATGGCTCTAATCTGGTAGTGGTAGTGGGGTGGAAGATACCTAGTCTCCATTATGGCTCTAATCTGACAGTGGTAGTGGGTTGGTAGATACCTAGTCTCTATTATGGCTCTAATCTGGTAGTGGTAGTGGTGTGGTAGATACCTAGTCTCCATTATGGCTCTAATCTGGTAGTGGTAGTGGGGTGGTAGATACCTAGTCTCCATTATGGCTCTAATCTGAAAGTGGTAGTGGGGTGGTAGATACCTAGTCTCCATTATGGCTCTAATATTGATAGTGGTAGTGGGGTGGTAGATGCCTAGTGCCTTTATGGCTCTAATCTGATAGTGGTAGTGGGGTGGTAGATGCCTAGTGCCCTTATGGCTCTAATCTGATAGTGGTAGTGGGGTGGTAGATACTTAGTCTCCATTATGGCTCTAATCTGATAGTGGTAGTGGGGTGGAAGATACCTAGTCTCCATTATGGGTCTAATCTGATAGTGGTAGTGGGTTGGTAGATACCTAGTCTCTATTATGGCTCTAATCTGGTAGTGGTAGTGGTGTGGTAGATACCTAGTCTCCATTATGGCTCTAATCTGGTAGTGGTAGTGGGGTGGTAGATACCTAGTCTCCATTATGGCTCTAATCTGATAGTGGTAGTGGGGTGGTAGATACCTAGTCTCCATTATGGCTCTAATATTGATAGTGGTAGTGGGGTGGTAGATGCCTAGTGCCTTTATGGCTCTAATCTGATAGTGGTAGTGGGGTGGTAGATGCCTAGTGCCCTTATGGCTCTAATCTGATAGTGGTAGTGGGGTGGTAGATACCTAGTCTCCATTATGGCTCTAATCTGATAGTGATAGTGGGGTGGTAGATGCCTAGTGCCCTTATGGCTCTAATCTGATAGTGGTAGTGGGGTGGTAGATACCTAGTCTCCAATATGGCTCTAATCTGATAGTGGTAGTGGGGTGGTAGATACCTAGTCTCCATTATGGCTCTAATCTGATAGTGGTAGTGGGTTGGTAGATACCTAGTCTCTATTATGGCTCTAATCTGGCAGTGGTAGTGGTGTGGTAGATACCTAGTCTCCATTATGGCTCTAATCTGGTAGTGGTAGTGGGGTGGTAGATACCTAGTCTCCATTATGGCTCTAATCTGATAGTGGTAGTGGGGTGGTAGATACCTAGTCTCCATTATGGCTCTAATATTGATAGTGGAAGTGGGGTGGTAGATGCCTAGTGCCTTTATGGCTCTAATCTGATAGTGGTAGTGGAGTGGTAGATGCCTAGTGCCCATATGGCTCTAATCTGATAGTGGTAGTGGGGTGGTAGATACCTAGTCTCCATTATGGCTCTAATCTGATAATGGTAGTGGGGTGGTAGATGCCTAGTGCCTTTATGGCTCTAATCTGATAGTGGTAGTGGGGTGGTAGATGCCTAGTGCCCATATGGCTCTAATCTGATAGTGGTAGTGGGGTGGTAGATACCTAGTCTCCATTATGGCTCTAATCTGATAGTGGTAGTGGGGTGGTAGATGCCTAGTCTCTATTATGGCTCTAATCTGGTAGTGGTAGTGGTGTGGTAGATACCTAGTCTCCATTATGGCTCTAATCTGATAGTGGTAGTGGGGTGGTAGATACCTAGTCTCCATTATGGCTCTAATCTGATAGTGATAGTGGGGTGGTAGATGCCTAGTGCCCTTATGGCTCTAATCTGATAGTGGTAGTGGGGTGGTAGATACCTAGTCTCCAATATGGCTCTAATCTGATAGTGGTAGTGGGGTGGTAGATACCTAGTCTCCATTATGGCTCTAATCTGATAGTGGTAGTGGGGTTGTAGATACCTAGCCTCCATTATGGCTCTAATTTGGTAGTGGTAGTGGGGTGGTAGATACCTAGTCTCCATTATGGCTCTAATCTGGTAGTGGTAGTGGGGTGGAAGATACATAGTCTCCATTATGGCTCTAATCTGATAGTGGTAGTGGGGTTGTAGATACCTAGTCTCCATTATGGCTCTAATCTGGTAGTGGTAGTGGGGTGGAAGATACCTAGTCTCCATTATGGCTCTAATCTGATAGTGGTAGTGGGTTGGTAGATACCTAGTCTCTATTATGGCTCTAATCTGGTAGTGGTAGTGGTGTGGTAGATACCTAGTCTCCATTATGGCTCTAATCTGGTAGTGGTAGTGGGGTGGTAGATACCTAGTCTCCATTATGGCTCTAATATTGATAGTGGTAGTGGGGTGGTAGATGCCTAGTGCCTTTATGGCTCTAATCTGATAGTGGTAGTGGGGTGGTAGATGCCTAGTGCCCTTATGGCTCTAATCTGATAGTGGTAGTGGGGTGGTAGATACCTAGTCTCCATTATGGCTCTAATCTGATAGTGGTAGTGGGGTTGTAGATACCTAGCCTCCATTATGGCTCTAATTTGGTAGTGGTAGTGGGGTGGTAGATACCTAGTCTCCATTATGGCTCTAATCTGGTAGTGGTAGTGGGGTGGAAGATACCTAGTCTCCATTATGGCTCTAATCTGATAGTGGTAGTGGGGTGGAAGGCACCTAGTCTCCATTATGGGTCTAATCTGATAGTGGTAGTGGGTTGGTAGATACCTAGTCTCTATTATGGCTCTAATCTGGTAGTGGTAGTGGTGTGGTAGATACCTAGTCTCCATTATGGCTCTAATCTGGTAGTGGTAGTGGGGTGGTAGATACCTAGTCTCCATTATGGCTCTAATCTGATAGTGGTAGTGGGGTGGTAGATACCTAGTCTCCATTATGGCTCTAATATTGATAGTGGTAGTGGGGTGGTAGATGCCTAGTGCCTTTATGGCTCTAATCTGATAGTGGTAGTGGGGTGGTAGATGCCTAGTGCCCTTATGGCTCTAATCTGATAGTGGTAGTGGGGTGGTAGATACCTAGTCTCCATTATGGCTCTAATCTGATAGTGATAGTGGGGTGGTAGATGCCTAGTGCCCTTATGGCTCTAATCTGGTAGTGGTAGTGGGGTGGAAGATACATAGTCTCCATTATGGCTCTAATCTGATAGTGGTAGTGGGGTTGTAGATACCTAGTCTCCATTATGGCTCTAATCTGGTAGTGGTAGTGGGGTGGAAGATACCTAGTCTCCATTATGGCTCTAATCTGACAGTGGTAGTGGGTTGGTAGATACCTAGTCTCTATTATGGCTCTAATCTGGTAGTGGTAGTGGTGTGGTAGATACCTAGTCTCCATTATGGCTCTAATCTGGTAGTGGTAGTGGGGTGGTAGATACCTAGTCTCCAATATGGCTCTAATCTGATAGTGGTAGTGGGGTGGTAGATACCTAGTCTCCATTATGGCTCTACGCTGATAGTGGTAGTGGGGTTGTAGATACCTAGCCTCCATTATGGCTCTAATTTGGTAGTGGTAGTGGGGTGGTAGATACCTAGTCTCCATTATGGCTCTAATCTGGTAGTGGTAGTGGGGTGGAAGATACATAGTCTCCATTATGGCTCTAATCTGATAGTGGTAGTGGGGTTGTAGATACCTAGCCTCCATTATGGCTCTAATTTGGTAGTGGTAGTGGGGTGGTAGATACCTAGTCTCCATTATGGCTCTAATCTGGTAGTGGTAGTGGGGTGGAAGATACCTAGTCTCCATTATGGCTCTAATCTGACAGTGGTAGTGGGTTGGTAGATACCTAGTCTCTATTATGGCTCTAATCTGGTAGTGGTAGTGGTGTGGTAGATACCTAGTCTCCATTATGGCTCTAATCTGGTAGTGGTAGTGGGGTGGTAGATACCTAGTCTCCATTATGGCTCTAATCTGAAAGTGGTAGTGGGGTGGTAGATACCTAGTCTCCATTATGGCTCTAATATTGATAGTGGTAGTGGGGTGGAAGATGCCTAGTGCCTTTATGGCTCTAATCTGATAGTGGTAGTGGGGTGGTAGATGCCTAGTGCCCTTATGGCTCTAATCTGATAGTGGTAGTGGGGTGGAAGATACTTAGTCTCCATTATGGCTCTAATCCGATAGTGGTAGTGGGGTGGAAGATACCTAGTCTCCATTATGGGTCTAATCTGATAGTGGTAGTGGGTTGGTAGATACCTAGTCTCTATTATGGCTCTAATCTGGTAGTGGTAGTGGTGTGGTAGATACCTAGTCTCCATTATGGCTCTAATCTGGTAGTGGTAGTGGGGTGGTAGATACCTAGTCTCCATTATGGCTCTAATCTGATAGTGGTAGTGGGGTGGTAGATACCTAGTCTCCATTATGGCTCTAATATTGATAGTGGTAGTGGGGTGGTAGATGCCTAGTGCCTTTATGGCTCTAATCTGATAGTGGTAGTGGGGTGGTAGATGCCTAGTGCCCTTATGGCTCTAATCTGATAGTGGTAGTGGGGTGGTAGATACCTAGTCTCCATTATGGCTCTAATCTGATAGTGATAGTGGGGTGGTAGATGCCTAGTGCCCTTATGGCTCTAATCTGATAGTGGTAGTGGGGTGGTAGATACCTAGTCTCCAATATGGCTCTAATCTGATAGTGGTAGTGGGGTGGTAGATACCTAGTCTCCATTATGGCTCTAATCTGATAGTGGTAGTGGGGTGGTAGATACCTAGTCTCTATTATGGCTCTAATCTGGCAGTGGTAGTGGTGTGGTAGATACCTAGTCTCCATTATGGCTCTAATCTGGTAGTGGTAGTGGGGTGGTAGATACCTAGTCTCCATTATGGCTCTAATCTGATAGTGGTAGTGGGGTGGTAGATACCTAGTCTCCATTATGGCTCTAATATTGATAGTGGAAGTGGGGTGGTAGATGCCTAGTGCCTTTATGGCTCTAATCTGATAGTGGTAGTGGGGTGGTAGATGCCTAGTGCCCTTATGGCTCTAATCTGATAGTGGTAGTGGGGTGGTAGATACCTAGTCTCCATTATGGCTCTAATCTGATAGTGATAGTGGGGTGGTAGATGCCTAGTGCCCTTATGGCTCTAATCTGATAGTGGTAGTGGGGTGGTAGATACCTAGTCTCCAATATGGCTCTAATCTGATAGTGGTAGTGGGGTGGTAGATACCTAGTCTCCATTATGGCTCTACGCTGATAGTGGTAGTGGGGTTGTAGATACCTAGCCTCCATTATGGCTCTAATTTGGTAGTGGTAGTGGGGTGGTAGAAACCTAGTCTCCATTATGGTTCTAATCTGGTAGTGGTAGTGGGGTGGAAGATACATAGTCTCCATTATGGCTCTAATCTGATAGTGGTAGTGGGGTTGTACATACCTAGCCTCCATTATGGCTCTAATTTGGTAGTGGTAGTGGGGTGGTAGATACCTAGTCTCCATTATGGCTCTAATCTGGTAGTGGTAGTGGGGTGGAAGATACCTAGTCTCCATTATGGCTCTAATCTGACAGTGGTAGTGGGTTGGTAGATACCTAGTCTCTATTATGGCTCTAATCTGGTAGTGGTAGTGGTGTGGTAGATACCTAGTCTCCATTATGGCTCTAATCTGGTAGTGGTAGTGGGGTGGTAGATACCTAGTCTCCATTATGGCTCTAATCTGATAGTGGTAGTGGGGTGGTAGATACCTAGTCTCCATTATGGCTCTAATATTGATAGTGGTAGTGGGGTGGTAGATGCCTAGTGCCTTTATGGCTCTAATCTGATAGTGGTAGTGGGGTGGTAGATGCCTAGTGCCCTTATGGCTCTAATCTGATAGTGGTAGTGGGGTGGTAGATACCTAGTCTCCATTATGGCTCTAATCTGATAGTGATAGTGGGGTGGTAGATGCCTAGTGCCCTTATGGCTCTAATCTGATAGTGGTAGTGGGGTGGTAGATACCTAGTCTCCAATATGGCTCTAATCTGATAGTGGTAGTGGGGTGGTAGATACCTAGTCTCCATTATGGCTCTAATCTGATAGTGGTAGTGGGTTGGTAGATACCTAGTCTCTATTATGGCTCTAATCTGGTAGTGGTAGTGGTGTGGTAGATACCTAGTCTCCATTATGGCTCTAATCTGGTAGTGGTAGTGGGGTGGTAGATACCTAGTCTCCATTATGGCTCTAATCTGATAGTGGTAGTGGGGTGGTAGATACCTAGTCTCCATTATGGCTCTAATATTGATAGTGGTAGTGGGGTGGTAGATGCCTAGTGCCTTTATGGCTCTAATCTGATAGTGGTAGTGGGGTGGTAGATGCCTAGTGCCCTTATGGCTCTAATCTGATAGTGGTAGTGGGGTGGTAGATACCTAGTCTCCATTATGGCTCTAATCTGATAGTGATAGTGGGGTGGTAGATGCCTAGTGCCCTTATGGCTCTAATCTGATAGTGGTAGTGGGGTGGTAGATACCTAGTCTCCAATATGGCTCTAATCTGATAGTGGTAGTGGGGTGGTAGATACCTAGTCTCCATTATGGCTCTAATCTGATAGTGGTAGTGGGTTGGTAGATACCTATTCTCTATTATGGCTCTAATCTGGTAGTGGTAGTGGTGTGGTAGATACCTAGTCTCCATTATGGCTCTAATCTGGTAGTGGTAGTGGGGTTGTAGATACCTAGTCTCCATTATGGCTCTAATCTGGTAGTGGTAGTGGGGTGGTAGATACCTAGTCTCCATTATGGCTCTAATCTGATAGTGGTAGTGGGGTGGTAGATACCTAGTCTCCATTATGGCTCTAATATTGATAGTGGTAGTGGGGTGGTAGATGCCTAGTGCCTTTATGGCTCTAATCTGATAGTGGTAGTGGGGTGGTAGATGCCTAGTGCCTTTATGGCTCTAATCTGATAGTGGTAGTGGGGTGGTAGATGCCTAGTGCCCTTATGGCTCTAATCTGATAGTGGTAGTGGGGTGGTAGATACCTAGTCTCCATTATGGCTCTAATCTGATAGTGATAGTGGGGTGGTAGATGCCTAGTGCCCTTATGGCTCTAATCTGATAGTGGTAGTGGGGTGGTAGATACCTAGTCTCCAATATGGCTCTAATCTGATAGTGGTAGTGGGGTGGTAGATACCTAGTCTCCATTATGGCTCTACGCTGATAGTGGTAGTGGGGTTGTAGATACCTAGCCTCCATTATGGCTCTAATTTGGTAGTGGTAGTGGGGTGGTAGAAACCTAGTCTCCATTATGGCTCTAATCTTGTAGTGGTAGTGGGGTGGAAGATACATAGTCTCCATTATGGCTCTAATCTGATAGTGGTAGTGGGGTTGTAGATACCTAGCCTCCATTATGGCTCTAATTTGGTAGTGGTAGTGGGGTGGTAGATACCTAGTCTCCATTATGGCTCTAATCTGGTAGTGGTAGTGGGGTGGAAGATACCTAGTCTCCATTATGGCTCTAATCTGACAGTGGTAGTGGGTTGGTAGATACCTAGTCTCTATTATGGCTCTAATCTGGTAGTGGTAGTGGTGTGGTAGATACCTAGTCTCCATTATGGCTCTAATCTGGTAGTGGTAGTGGGGTGGTAGATACCTAGTCTCCATTATGGCTCTAATCTGAAAGTGGTAGTGGGGTGGTAGATACCTAGTCTCCATTATGGCTCTAATATTGATAGTGGTAGTGGGGTGGTAGATGCCTAGTGCCTTTATGGCTCTAATCTGATAGTGGTAGTGGGGTGTTAGATGCCTAGTGCCCTTATGGCTCTAATCTGATAGTGGTAGTGGGGTGGTAGATACCTAGTCTCCATTATGGCTCTAATCTGATAGTGGTAGTGGGGTTGTAGATACCTAGCCTCCATTATGGCTCTAATTTGGTAGTGGTAGTGGGGTGGTAGATACCTAGTCTCCATTATGGCTCTAATCTGGTAGTGGTAGTGGGGTGGAAGATACCTAGTCTCCATTATGGCTCTAATCTGATAGTGGTAGTGGGGTGGAAGATACCTAGTCTCCATTATGGCTCTAATCTGATAGTGGTAGTGGGGTGGTAGATACCTAGTCTCCATTATGGCTCTAATCTGATAGTGATAGTGGGGTGGTAGATGCCTAGTGCCCTTATGGCTCTAATCTGATAGTGGTAGTGGGGTGGTAGATACCTAGTCTCCATTATGGCTCTAATCTGATAGTGGTAGTGGGGTGGTAGATGCCTAGTGCCTTTATGGCTCTAATCTGATAGTGGTAGTGGGGTGGTAGATGCCTAGTGCCCTTATGGCGCTAATCTGATAGAGGTAGTGGGGTGGTAGATACCTAGTCTCCATTATGGCTCTAATCTAATAGTGGTAGTGGGGTGGTAGATGCCTAGTGCCTTTATGGCTCTAATCTGATAGTGGTAGTGGGGTGGTAGATGCCTAGTGCCTTTATGGCTCTAATCTGATAGTGGTAGTGGGGTGGTAGATGCCAAGTGCCTTTATGGCTCTAATCTGATAGTGGTAGCGGGGTGGTAGATACCTAGTCTCCACTATGGCTCTAATCTGATAGTTGTAGTGGGGTGGAAGATACCTACTCTCCATTATGGCTCTAATCTGATAGTGGTAGTGGGGTGATAGATGCCTAGTGCCCTTATGGCTCTAATCTGATAGTGGTAGTGGGGTGGTAGATACCTAGTCTCCATTATGGCTCTAATCTGATAGTGATAGTGGGGTGGTAGATGCCTAGTGCCCTTATGGCTCTAATCTGATAGTGGTAGTGGGGTGGTAGATACCTAGTCTCCATTATGGCTCTAATCTGATAGTGGTAGTGGGGTGGTAGATGCCTAGTGCCTTTATGGCTCTAATCTGATAGTGGTAGTGGGGTGGTAGATGCCTAGTGCCCTTATGGCTCTAATCTGATAGAGGTAGTGGGGTGGTAGATACCTAGTCTCCATTATGGCTCTAATCTAATAGTGGTAGTGGGGTGGTAGATGCCTAGTGCCTTTATGGCTCTAATCTGATAGTGGTAGTGGGGTGGTAGATGCCTAGTGCCTTTATGGCTCTAATCTGATAGTGGTAGTGGGGTGGTAGATGCCTAGTGCCCTTATGGCTCTAATCTGATAGTGGTAGTGGGGTGGTAGATAACTAGTCTCCATTATGGCTCTAATCTGATAGTGGTAGTGGGGTGGTAGATACCTAGTCTCCATTATGGCTCTAATCTGATAGTGGTAGTGGGGTGGTAGATACCTAGTCTCCATTATGGCTCTAATCTGATAGTGGTAGTGGGGTGGTAGATACCTAGTTTCCATTATGGCTCTTATCTGGTAGTTTTAGTGGGGTGGTACATACCTAGTCTCCATTATGGCTCTAATCTGATAGTGGTAGTGGGGTGGTAGATACATAGTCTCCATTATGTCTCTAATCTGATAGTGGTAGTGGGGTGGTAGTTGCCTAGTGCCTTTATGGCTCTAATCTGATAGTGGTAGTGGGGTGGTAGATGCCTAGTTCCCTTATGGCTCTAATCTGATAGTGGTAGTGGGGTGGTAGATACCTAGTCTCCATTATGGCTCTAATCTGGTAGTGGTAGTGGGGTGGTAGATACCTAGTCTCCATTATGGCTCTAATCTGAAAGTGGTAGTGGGGTGGTAGATACCTAGTCTCCATTATGGCTCTAATATTGATAGTGGTAGTGGGGTGGTAGATGCCTAGTGCCTTTATGGCTCTAATCTGATAGTGGTAGTGGGGTGGTAGATGCCTAGTGCCCTTATGGCTCTAATCTGATAGTGGTAGTGGGGTGGAAGATACCTAGTCTCCATTATGGCTCTAATCTGATAGTGGTAGTGGGGTTGTAGATACCTAGCCTCCATTATGGCTCTAATTTGGTAGTGGTAGTGGGGTGGTAGATACCTAGTCTCCATTATGGCTCTAATCTGGTAGTGGTAGTGGGGTGGAAGATACCTAGTCTCCATTATGGCTCTAATCTGATAGTGGTAGTGGGGTGGAAGATACCTAGTCTCCATTATGGCTCTAATCTGATAGTGGTAGTGGGTTGGTAGATACCTAGTCTCTATTATGGCTCTAATCTGGTAGTGGTAGTGGTGTGGTAGATACCTAGTCTCCATTATGGCTCTAATCTGGTAGTGGTAGTGGGGTGGTAGATACCTAGTCTCCATTATGGCTCTAATCTGATAGTGGTAGTGGGGTGGTAGATACCTAGTCTCCATTATGGCTCTAATATTGATAGTGGTAGTGGGGTGGTAGATGCCTAGTGCCTTTATGGCTCTAATCTGATAGTGGTAGTGGGGTGGTAGATGCCTAGTGCCCTTATGGCTCTAATCTGATAGTGGTAGTGGGGTGGTAGATACCTAGTCTCCAATATGGCTCTAATCTGATAGTGGTAGTGGGGTGGTAGATACCTAGTCTCCATTATGGCTCTACGCTGATAGTGGTAGTGGGGTTGTAGATACCTAGCCTCCATTATGGCTCTAATTTGGTAGTGGTAGTGGGGTGGTAGATACCTAGTCTCCATTATGGCTCTAATCTGGTAGTGGTAGTGGGGTGGAAGATACATAGTCTCCATTATGGCTCTAATCTGATAGTGGTAGTGGGGTGGAAGATACCTAGCCTCCATTATGGCTCTAATTTGGTAGTGGTAGTGGGGTGGAAGATACCTAGTCTCCATTATGGCTCTAATCTGGTAGTGGTAGTGGGGTGGAAGATACCTAGTCTCCATTATGGCTCTAATCTGACAGTGGTAGTGGGTTGGTAGATACCTAGTCTCTATTATGGCTCTAATCTGGTAGTGGTAGTGGTGTGGTAGATACCTAGTCTCCATTATGGCTCTAATCTGAAAGTGGTAGTGGGGTGGTAGATACCTAGTCTCCATTATGGCTCTAATATTGATAGTGGTAGTGGGGTGGTAGATGCCTAGTGCCTTTATGGCTCTAATCTGATAGTGGTAGTGGGGTGGTAGATGCCTAGTGCCCTTATGGCTCTAATCTGATAGTGGTAGTGGGGTGGTAGATACCTAGTCTCCATTATGGCTCTAATCTGATAGTGGTAGTGGGGTTGTAGATACCTAGCCTCCATTATGGCTCTAATTTGGTAGTGGTAGTGGGGTGGTAGATACCTAGTCTCCATTATGGCTCTAATCTGGTAGTGGTAGTGGGGTGGAAGATACCTAGTCTCCATTATGGCTCTAATCTGATAGTGGTAGTGGGGTGGAAGATACCTAGTCTCCATTATGGCTCTAATCTGATAGTGGTAGTGGGGTGGTAGATACCTAGTCTCCATTATGGCTCTAATCTGATAGTGATAGTGGGGTGGTAGATGCCTAGTGCCCTTATGGCTCTAATCTGATAGTGGTAGTGGGGTGGTAGATACCTAGTCTCCATTATGGCTCTAATCTGATAGTGGTAGTGGGGTGGTAGATGCCTAGTGCCTTTATGGCTCTAATCTGATAGTGGTAGTGGGGTGGTAGATGCCTAGTGCCCTTATGGCGCTAATCTGATAGAGGTAGTGGGGTGGTAGATACCTAGTCTCCATTATGGCTCTAATCTAATAGTGGTAGTGGGGTGGTAGATGCCTAGTGCCTTTATGGCTCTAATCTGATAGTGGTAGTGGGGTGGTAGATGCCTAGTGCCCTTATGGCTCTAATCTGATAGTGGTAGTGGGGTGGTAGATGCCAAGTGCCTTTATGGCTCTAATCTGATAGTGGTAGCGGGGTGGTAGATACCTAGTCTCCACTATGGCTCTAATCTGATAGTTGTAGTGGGGTGGAAGATACCTACTCTCCATTATGGCTCTAATCTGATAGTGGTAGTGGGGTGATAGATGCCTAGTGCCCTTATGGCTCTAATCTGATAGTGGTAGTGGGGTGGTAGATACCTAGTCTCCATTATGGCTCTAATCTGATAGTGATAGTGGGGTGGTAGATGCCTAGTGCCCTTATGACTCTAATCTGATAGTGGTAGTGGGGTGGTAGATACCTAGTCTCCATTATGGCTCTAATCTGATAGTGGTAGTGGGGTGGTAGATGCCTAGTGCCTTTATGGCTCTAATCTGATAGTGGTAGTGGGGTGGTAGATGCCTAGTGCCCTTATGGCTCTAATCTGATAGAGGTAGTGGGGTGGTAGATACCTAGTCTCCATTATGGCTCTAATCTAATAGTGGTAGTGGGGTGGTAGATGCCTAGTGCCTTTATGGCTCTAATCTGATAGTGGTAGTGGGGTGGTAGATGCCTAGTGCCTTTATGGCTCTAATCTGATAGTGGTAGTGGGGTGGTAGATGCCTAGTGCCCTTATGGCTCTAATCTGATAGTGGTAGTGGGGTGGTAGATAACTAGTCTCCATTATGGCTCTAATCTGATAGTGGTAGTGGGGTGGTAGATACCTAGTCTCCATTATGGCTCTAATCTGATAGTGGTAGTGGGGTGGTAGATACCTAGTTTCCATTATGGCTCTTATCTGGTAGTTTTAGTGGGGTGGTACATACCTAGTCTCCATTATGGCTCTAATCTGATAGTGGTAGTGGGGTGGTAGATACCTAGTCTCCATTATGTCTCTAATCTGATAGTGGTAGTGGGGTGGTAGTTGCCTAGTGCCTTTATTGCTCTAATCTGATAGTGGTAGTGGGGTGGTAGATGCCTAGTGCCCTTATGGCTCTAATCTGATAGTGGTAGTGGGGTGGTAGATACCTAGTCTCCATTATGGCTCTAATCTGGTAGTGGTAGTGGGGTGGTAGATACCTAGTCTCCATTATGGCTCTAATCTGAAAGTGGTAGTGGGGTGGTAGATACCTAGTCTCCATTATGGCTCTAATATTGATAGTGGTAGTGGGGTGGTAGATGCCTAGTGCCTTTATGGCTCTAATCTGATAGTGGTAGTGGGGTGGTAGATGCCTAGTGCCCTTATGGCTCTAATCTGATAGTGGTAGTGGGGTGGTAGATACCTAGTCTCCATTATGGCTCTAATCTGATAGTGGTAGTGGGGTTGTAGATACCTAGCCTCCATTATGGCTCTAATTTGGTAGTGGTAGTGGGGTGGTAGATACCTAGTCTCCATTATGGCTCTAATCTGGTAGTGGTAGTGGGGTGGAAGATACCTAGTCTCCATTATGGCTCTAATCTGATAGTGGTAGTGGGGTGGAAGATACCTAGTCTCCATTATGGCTCTAATCTGATAGTGGTAGTGGGTTGGTAGATACCTAGTCTCTATTATGGCTCTAATCTGGTAGTGGTAGTGGTGTGGTAGATACCTAGTCTCCATTATGGCTCTAATCTGGTAGTGGTAGTGGGGTGGTAGATACCTAGTCTCCATTATGGCTCTAATCTGATAGTGGTAGTGGGGTGGTAGATACCTAGTCTCCATTATGGCTCTAATATTGATAGTGGTAGTGGGGTGGTAGATGCCTAGTGCCTTTATGGCTCTAATCTGATAGTGGTAGTGGGGTGGTAGATGCCTAGTGCCCTTATGGCTCTAATCTGATAGTGGTAGTGGGGTGGTAGATACCTAGTCTCCATTATGGCTCTAATCTGATAGTGGTAGTGGGGTGGTAGATGCATAGTGCCCTTATGGCTCTAATCTGATAGAGGTAGTGGGGTGGTAGATACCTAGTCTCCATTATGGCTCTAATCTAATAGTGGTAGTGGGGTGTTAGATGCCTAGTGCCTTTATGGCTCTAATCTGGAAGTGGTAGTGGGGTGGTAGATGCCTAGTGCCTTTATGGCTCTAATCTTATAGTGGTAGTGGGGTGGTAGATGCCAAGTGCCTTTATGGCTTTAATCTGATAGTGGTAGCGGGGTGGTAGATACCTAGTCTCCACTATGGCTCTAATCTGATAGTTGTAGTGGGGTGGAAGATACCTACTCTCCATTATGGCTCTAATCTGATAGTGGTAGTGGGGTGATAGATGCCTAGTGCCCTTATGCCTCTAATCTGATAGTGGTAGTGGGGTGGTAGATACCTAGTCTCCATTATGGCTCTAATCTGATAGTGATAGTGGGGTGGTAGATGCCTAGTGCCCTTATGGCTCTAATCTGATAGTGGTAGTGGGGTGGTAGATACCTAGTCTCCATTATGGCTCTAATCTGATAGTGGTAGTGGGGTGGTAGATGCCTAGTGCCTTTATGGCTCTAATCTGATAGTGGTAGTGGGGTGGTAGATGCCTAGTGCCCTTATGGCTCTAATCTGATAGAGGTAGTGGGGTGGTAGATACCTAGTCTCCATTATGGCTCTAATCTAATAGTGGTAGTGGGGTGGTAGATGCCTAGTGCCTTTATGGCTCTAATCTGATAGTGGTAGTGGGGTGGTAGATGCCTAGTGCCCTTATGGCTCTAATCTGATAGTGGTAGTGGGGTGGTAGATGCCTAGTGCCCTTATGGCTCTAATCTGATAGTGGTAGTGGGGTGGTAGATAACTAGTCTCCATTATGGCTCTAATCTGATAGTGGTAGTGGGGTGGTAGATACCTAGTCTCCATTATGGCTCTAATCTGATAGTGGTAGTGGGGTGGTAGATACCTAGTCTCCATTATGGCTCTAATCTGATAGTGGTAGTGGGGTGGTAGATACCTAGTTTCCATTATGGCTCTTATCTGGTAGTTTTAGTGGAGTGGTACATACCTAGTCTCCATTATGGCTCTAATCTGATAGTGGTAGTGGGGTGGTAGATACCTAGTCTCCATTATGGCTCTAATCTAATAGTGGTAGTGGGGTGGTAGATGCCTAGTGCCTTTATGGCTCTAATCTGGAAGTGGTAGTGGGGTGGTAGATGCCTAGTGCCTTTATGGCTCTAATCTTATAGTGGTAGTGGGGTGGTAGATGCCAAGTGCCTTTATGGCTCTAATCTGATAGTGGTAGCGGGGTGGTAGATACCTAGTCTCCACTATGGCTCTAATCTGATAGTTGTAGTGGGGTGGAAGATACCTACTCTCCATTATGGCTCTAATCTGATAGTGGTAGTGGGGTGATAGATGCCTAGTGCCCTTATGCCTCTAATCTGATAGTGGTATTGGGGTGGTAGATACCTAGTCTCCATTATGGCTCTAATCTGATAGTGATAGTGGGGTGGTAGATGCCTAGTGCCCTTATGGCTCTAATCTGATAGTGGTAGTGGGGTGGTAGATACCTAGTCTCCATTATGGCTCTAATCTGATAGTGGTAGTGGGGTGGTAGATGCCTAGTGCCTTTATGGCTCTAATCTGATAGTGGTAGTGGGGTGGTAGATGCCTAGTGCCCTTATGGCTCTAATCTGATAGAGGTAGTGGGGTGGTAGATACCTAGTCTCCATTATGGCTCTAATCTAATAGTGGTAGTGGGGTGGTAGATGCCTAGTGCCTTTATGGCTCTAATCTGATAGTGGTAGTGGGGTGGTAGATGCCTAGTGCCTTTATGGCTCTAATCTGATAGTGGTAGTGGGGTGGTAGATGCCTAGTGCCCTTATGGCTCTAATCTGATAGTGGTAGTGGGGTGGTAGATAACTAGTCTCCATTATGGCTCTAATCTGATAGTGGTAGTGGGGTGGTAGATACCTAGTCTCCATTATGGCTCTAATCTGATAGTGGTAGTGGGGTGGTAGATACCTAGTCTCCATTATGGCTCTAATCTGATAGTGGTAGTGGGGTGGTAGATACCTAGTTTCCATTATGGCTCTTATCTGGTAGTTTTAGTGGAGTGGTACATACCTAGTCTCCATTATGGCTCTAATCTGATAGTGGTAGTGGGGTGGTAGATACCTAGTCTCCATTATGTCTCTAATCTGATAGTGGTAGTGGGGTGGTAGTTGCCTAGTGCCTTTATGGCTCTAATCTGATAGTGGTAGTGGGGTGGTAGATGCCTAGTGCCCTTATGGCTCTAATCTGATAGTGGTAGTGGGGTGGTAGATACCTAGTCTCCATTATGGCTCTAATCTGATAGTGGTAGTGGGGTGGTTGATGTCTCCATTATGGCTCTAATCTGATAGTGGTAGTGGGGTGGTAGATACCTAGTCTCCATTATGGCTCTAATCACATAGTGGTAGTGGGGTGGTAGATACCTAGTCTCCATTATGGCTCTAATCTGATAGAGGTAGAGGGGTGGTAGATACATAATCTCCATTATGGCTCTAATCTAATAGTGGAAGTGGGGTGGTAGATGCCTAGTGCCTTTATGGCTCTAATCTGATAGTGGTAGTGGGGTGGTAGATACCTAGTCTCCATTATGGCTCTAATCTGATAGTGGTAGTGGGGTGGTAGATACCTAGTCAACATTATGGCTCTAATCTGATAGTGGTAGTGGGGTGGTAGATACCTAGTCTCCATTATGGCTCTAATCTAATAGTGGAAGTGGGGTGGTAGATGCCTAGTGCCTTTATGGCTCTAATCTGATAGTGGTAGTGGGGTGGTAGATACCTAGTCTCCATTATGGCTCTAATCTGATAGTGGTAGTGGGGTGGTAGATGCCTAGTGCCCTTATGGCTCTAATCTGATAGAGGTAGTGGGGTGGTAGATACCTAGTCTCCATTATGGCTCTAATCTAATAGTGGTAGTGGGGTGGTAGATGCCTAGTGCCTTTATGGCTCTAATCTGATAGTGGTAGTGGGGTGGTAGATGCCTAGTGCCTTTATGGCTCTAATCTGATAGTGGTAGTGGGGTGGTAGATGCCTAGTGCCCTTATGGCTCTAATCTGATAGTGGTAGTGGGGTGGTAGATAACTAGTCTCCATTATGGCTCTAATCTGATAGTGGTAGTGGGGTGGTAGATACCTAGTCTCCATTATGGCTCTAATCTGATAGTGGTAGTGGGGTGGTAGATACCTAGTCTCCATTATGGCTCTAATCTGATAGTGGTAGTGGGGTGGTAGATGCCTAGTGCCTTTATGGCTCTAATCTGATAGTGGTAGTGGGGTGGTAGATGCCTAGTGCCCTTATGGCTCTAATCTGATAGAGGTAGTGGGGTGGTAGATACCTAGTCTCCATTATGGCTCTAATCTAATAGTGGTAGTGGGGTGGTAGATGCCTAGTGCCTTTATGGCTCTAATCTGATAGTGGTAGTGGGGTGGTAGATGCCTAGTGCCTTTATGGCTCTAATCTGATAGTGGTAGTGGGGTGGTAGATGCCTAGTGCCCTTATGGCTCTAATCTGATAGTGGTAGTGGGGTGGTAGATAACTAGTCTCCATTACGGCTCTAATCTGATAGTGGTAGTGGGGTGGTAGATACCTAGTCTCCATTATGGCTCTAATCTGATAGTGGTAATGGGGTGGTAGATGCCTAGTCTCCATTATGGCTCTAATCTGATAGTGGTAGTGGGGTGGTAGATACCTAGTTTCCATTATGGCTCTTATCTGGTAGTTTTAGTGGGGTGGTACATACCTAGTCTCCATTATGGCTCTAATCTGATAGTGGTAGTGGGGTGGTAGATACCTAGTCTCCATTATGTCTCTAATCTGATAGTGGTAGTGGGGTGGTAGTTGCCTAGTGCCTTTATGGCTCTAATCTGATAGTGGTAGTGGGGTGGTAGATGCCTAGTGCCCTTATGGCTCTAATCTGATAGTGGTAGTGGGGTGGTAGATACCTAGTGCCTTTATGGCTCTAATCTGATAGTGGTAGTGGGGTGGTAGATACCTAGTCTCCATTATGGCTCTAATCTGATAGTGGTAGTGGGGTGGTTGATGTCTCCATTATGACTCTAATCTGATAGTGGTAGTGGGGTGGTAGATACCTAGTCTCCATTATGGCTCTAATCACATAGTGGTAGTGGGGTGGTAGATACCTAGTCTCCATTATGGCTCTAATCTAATAGAGGTAGAGGGGTGGTATATACCTAGTCTCCATTATGGCTCTAATCTAATAGTGGAAGTGGGGTGGTAGATGCCTAGTGCCTTTATGGCTCTAATCTGATAGTGGTAGTGGGGTGGTAGATACCTAGTCTTCATTATGGCTCTAATCTGATAGTGGTAGTGGGGTGGTAGATACCTAGTCTCCATTATGGCTCTAATCTGATAGTGGTAGTGGGGTGGTAGATACCTAGTCTCCATTATGGCTCTAATCTAATAGTGGAAGTGGGGTGGTAGATGCCTAGTGCCTTTATGGCTCTAATCTGATAGTGGTAGTGGGGTGGTAGATACCTAGTCTCCATTATGGCTCTAATCTGATAGTGGTAGTGGGGTGGTAGATGCCTAGTGCCCTTATGGCTCTAATCTGATAGAGGTAGTGGGGTGGTAGATACCTAGTCTCCATTATGGCTCTAATCTAATAGTGGTAGTGGGGTGGTAGATGCCTAGTGCCTTTATGGCTCTAATCTGATAGTGGTAGTGGGGTGGTAGATGCCTAGTGCCTTTATGGCTGTAATCTGATAGTGGTAGTGGGGTGGTAGATGCCTAGTGCCCTTATGGCTCTAATCTGATAGTGGTAGTGGGGTGGTAGATAACTAGTCTCCATTATGGCTCTAATCTGATAGTGGTAGTGGGGTGGTAGATACCTAGTCTCCATTATGGCTCTAATCTGATAGTGGTAGTGGGGTGGTAGATACCTAGTCTCCATTATGGCTCTAATCTGATAGTGGTAGTGGGGTGGTAGATGCCTAGTGCCTTTATGGCTCTAATCTGATAGTGGTAGTGGGGTGGTAGATGCCTAGTGCCCTTATGGCTCTAATCTGATAGAGGTAGTGGGGTGGTAGATACCTAGTTTCCATTATGGCTCTAATCTAATAGTGGTAGTGGGGTGGTAGATGCCTAGTGCCTTTATGGCTCTAATCTGATAGTGGTAGTGGGGTGGTAGATGCCTAGTGCCTTTATGGCTCTAATCTGATAGTGGTAGTGGGGTGGTAGATGCCTAGTGCCCTTATGGCTCTAATCTGATAGTGGTAGTGGGGTGGTAGATAACTAGTCTCCATTACGGCTCTAATCTGATAGTGGTAGTGGGGTGGTAGATACCTAGTCTCCATTATGGCTCTAATCTGATAGTGGTAGTGGGGTGGTAGATGCCTAGTCTCCATTATGGCTCTAATCTGATAGTGGTAGTGGGGTGGTAGATACCTAGTCTCCATTATGTCTCTAATCTGATTGTGGTAGTGGGGTGGTAGTTGCCTAGTGCCTTTATGGCTCTAATCTGATAGTGGTAGTGGGGTGGTAGATACCTAGTCTCCATTATGGCTCTAATCTGATAGTGGTAGTGGGGTGGTAGATGCCTAGTGCCCTTATGGCTCTAATCTGATAGAGGTAGTGGGGTGGTAGATACCTAGTCTCCATTATGGCTCTAATCTAATAGTGGTAGTGGGGTGGTAGATGCCTAGTGCCTTTATGGCTCTAATCTGATAGTGGTAGTGGGGTGGTAGATGCCTAGTGCCTTTATGGCTCTAATCTGATAGTGGTAGTGGGGTGGTAGATGCCTAGTGCCCTTATGGCTCTAATCTGATAGTGGTAGTGGGGTGGTAGATAACTAGTCTCCATTATGGCTCTAATCTGATAGTGGTAGTGGGGTGGTAGATACCTAGTCTCCATTATGGCTCTAATCTGATAGTGGTAGTGGGGTGGTAGATACCTAGTCTCCATTATGGCTCTAATCTGATAGTGGTAGTGGGGTGGTAGATGCCTAGTGCCTTTATGGCTCTAATCTGATAGTGGTAGTGGGGTGGTAGATGCCTAGTGCCCTTATGGCTCTAATCTGATAGAGGTAGTGGGGTGGTAGATACCTAGTTTCCATTATGGCTCTAATCTAATAGTGGTAGTGGGGTGGTAGATGCCTAGTGCCTTTATGGCTCTAATCTGATAGTGGTAGTGGGGTGGTAGATGCCTAGTGCCTTTATGGCTCTAATCTGATAATGGTAGTGGGGTGGTAGATGCCTAGTGCCCTTATGGCTCTAATCTGATAGTGGTAGTGGGGTGGTAGATAACTAGTCTCCATTACGGCTCTAATCTGATAGTGGTAGTGGGGTGGTAGATACCTAGTCTCCATTATGGCTCTAATCTGATAGTGGTAGTGGGGTGGTAGATGCCTAGTCTCCATTATGGCTCTAATCTGATAGTGGTAGTGGGGTGGTAGATACCTAGTTTCCATTATGGCTCTTATCTGGTAGTTTTAGTGGGGTGGTACATACCTAGTCTCCATTATGGCTCTAATCTGATAGTGGTAGTGGGGTGGTAGATACCTAGTCTCCATTATGTCTCTAATCTGATAGTGGTAGTGGGGTGGTAGTTGCCTAGTGCCTTTATGGCTCTAATCTGATAGTGGTAGTGGGGTGGTAGATGCCTAGTGCCCTTATGGCTCTAATCTGATAGTGGTAGTGGGGTGGTAGATACCTAGTGCCTTTATGGCTCTAATCTGATAGCGGTAGTGGGGTGGTAGATACCTAGTCTCCATTATGGCTCTAATCTGATAGTGGTAGTGGGGTGGTTGATGTCTCCATTATGACTCTAATCTGATAGTGGTAGTGGGGTGGTAGATACCTAGTCTCCATTATGGCTCTAATCACATAGTGGTAGTGGGGTGGTAGATACCTAGTCTCCATTATGGCTCTAATCTGATAGAGGTAGAGGGGTGGTAGATACCTAGTCTCCATTATGGCTCTAATCTAATAGTGGAAGTGGGGTGGTAGATGCCTAGTGCCTTTATGGCTCTAATCTGATAGTGGTAGTGGGGTGGTAGATACCTAGTCTCCATTATGGCTCTAATCTGATAGTGGTAGTGGGGTGGTAGATACCTAGTCTCCATTATGGCTCTAATCTGATAGTGGTAGTGGGGTGGTAGATACCTAGTCTCCATTATGGCTCTAATCTAATAGTGGAAGTGGGGTGGTAGATGCCTAGTGCCTTTATGGCTCTAATCTGATAGTGGTAGTGGGGTGGTAGATACCTAGTCTCCATTATGGCTCTAATCTGATAGTGGTAGTGGGGTGGTAGATACCTAGTCTCCATTATGGCTCTAATCTGATAGTGGTAGTGGGGTGGTAGATACCTAGTTTCCATTATGGCTCTAATCTGGTAGTGGTAGTGGGGTGGTACATACCTAGTCTCCATTATGGCTCTAATCTGATTGTGGTAGTGGGGTGGTAGATACCTAGTCTCCATTATGGCTCTAATCTGATAGTGGTAGTGGGGTGGTAGATGCCTAGTGCCTTTATGGCTCTAATCTGATAGTGGTAGTGGGGTGGTAGATGCCTAGTGCCCTTATGGCTCTAATCTGATAGTGGTAGTGGAGTGGTAGATACCTAGTTTCCATTATGGCTCTAATCTGGTAGTGGTAGTGGGGTGGTAGATACCTAGTCTCCATTATGGCTCTAATCTGATAGTGGTAGTGGGGTGGTAGATACCTAGTCTCCATTATGGCTCTAATCTGATAGTGGTAGTGGGGTGGTAGATGCCTAGTGCCTTTATGGCTATAATCTGATAGTGGTAGTGGGGTGGTAGATACCTAGTGCCCTTATGGCTCTAATCTGATAGTGGTAGTGGAGTGGTAGATACCTAGTCTCCATTATGGCTCTAATCTGATAGTGGTAGTGGGGTGGTAGATGCCTAGTGCCTTTATGGCTCTAATCTGATAGTGGTAGTGGGGTGATAGATGCCAAGTGCCCTTATGGCTCTAATCTGATAGTGGTAGTGGGGTGGTAGATACCTAGTCTCCATTATGGCTCTAATCTGGTAGTGGTAGAGGGGTGGTAGATACCTAGTCTCCATTATGGCTCTAATCTGATAGTGGTAGTGGGGTGGTAGATACCTAGTCTCCATTATGGCTCTAATCTGATAGTGGTAGTGGGGTGGAAGATACCTACTCTCCATTATGGCTCTAATCTGATAGAGGTAGTGGGGTGGTAGATACCTAGTCTCCAATATGGCTCTAATCTGATAGTGGTAGTGGGGTGGTAGATACCTAGTCTCCATTATGGCTCTAATCTGATAGTGGTAGTGGGGTGGTAGATACCTAGTCTCCATTATGGCTCTAATCTGGTAGTGGTAGTGGTGTGGTAGATACCTAGTCTCCATTATGGCTCTAATCTGGTAGTGGTAGTGGGGTGGTAGATACCTAGTCTCCATTATGGCTCTAATCTGATAGTGGTAGTGGGTTGGTAGATACCTAGTTTCCATTATGGCTCTAATTTGATAATGGTAGTGGGGTGGTAGATGCCTAGTGCCCATATGGCTCTAATCTGATAGTGGTAGTGGGGTGGTAGATACCTAGTCTCCATTATGGCTCTAATCTGATAGTGGTAGTGGGGTGGTAGATGCCTAGTGCCTTTAAGGCTCTAATCTGATAGTGGTAGTGGGGTGATAGATGCCTAGTGCCCTTATGGCTCTAATCTGATAGTGGTAGTGGGGTGGTAGATACCTAGTCTCCATTATGGCTCTAATCTGATAGTGGTAGTGGGGTTGTAGATACCTAGCCTCCATTATGGCTCTAATTTGGTAGTGGTAGTGGGGTGGTAGATACCTAGTCTCCATTATGGCTCTAATCTGGTAGTGGTAGTGGGGTTGAAGATACCTAGTCTCCATTATGGCTCTAATCTGATAGTGATAGTGGGGTGGTAGATGCCTAGTGCCCTTATGGCTCTAATCTGATAGTGGTAGTGGGGTGGTAGATACCTAGTCTCCATTATGGCTCTAATCTGATAGTGGTAGTGGGGTGGTAGATGCCTAGTGCTCCTTTATGGCTCTAATCTGATAGTGGTAGTGGGGTGGTAGATACCTAGTCTCCATTATGGCTCTAATCTGATAGTGGTAGTGGGGTGGTAGATACCTCGTCTCCATTATGGCTCTAATCTGATAGTGGTAGTGGGTTGGTAGATACCTAGTTTCCATTATGGCTCTAATTTGATAATGGTAGTGGGGTGGTAGATGCCTAGTGCCTTTATGGCTCTAATCTGATAGAGGTAGTGGGGTGGTAGATGCCTAGTGCCCATATGGCTCTAATCTGATAGTGGTAGTGGGGTGGTAGATGCCTAGTGCCTTTAAGGCTCTAATCTGATAGTGGTAGTGGGGTGATAGATGCCTAGTGCCCTTATGGCTCTAATCTGATAGTGGTAGTGGGGTGGTAGATACCTAGTCTCCATTATGGCTCTAATCTGATAGTGGTAGTGGGGTTGTAGATACCTAGCCTCCATTATGGCTCTAATTTGGTAGTGGTAGTGGGGTGGTAGATACCTAGTCTCCATTATGGCTCTAATCTGGTAGTGGTAGTGGGGTTGAAGATACCTAGTCTCCATTATGGCTCTAATCTGATAGTGATAGTGGGGTGGTAGATGCCTAGTGCCCTTATGGCTCTAATCTGATAGTGGTAGTGGGGTGGTAGATACCTAGTCTCCATTATGGCTCTAATCTGATAGTGGTAGTGGGGTGGTAGATGCCTAGTGCCTTTATGGCTCTAATCTGATAGTGGTAGTGGGGTGGTAGATACCTAGTTTCCATTATGGCTCTAATCTGATAGTGGTAGTGGGGTGGTAGATACCTAGTCTCCATTATGGCTCTAATCTGATAGTGGTAGTGGGGTGGTAGATACCTAGTCTCCATTATGGCTCTAATCTGGTAGTGGTAGTGGTGTGGTAGGAACCTCGTCTCCATTATGGCTCTAATCTGGTAGTGGTAGTGGGGTGGTAGATACCTAGTCTCCATTATGGCTCTAATCTGATAGTGGTAGTGGGTTGGTAGATACCTAGTTTCCATTATGGCTCTAATTTGATAATGGTAGTGGGGTGGTAGATGCCTAGTGCCTTTATGGCTCTAATCTGATAGTGGTAGTGGGGTGGTAGATGCCTAGTGCCCATATGGCTCTAATCTGACAGTGGTAGTGGGGTGGTAGATACCTAGTCTCCATTATGGCTCTAATCTGATAGAGGTAGTGGGGTGGTAGATACCTAGTCTCCATTATGGCTCTAATCTGATAGTGGTAGTGGGGTGGTAGATGCCTAGTCTCCATTATGGCTCTAATCTGATAGTGGTAGTGGGGTGGTAGATAACTAGTCTCAATTATGGCTCTAATCTGATAGTGGTAGTGGGGTGGTAGATACCTAGTTTCCATTATGGCTCTAATCTGGTAGTGGTAGTGGGGTGGTACATACCTAGTCTCCATTATGGCTCTAATCTGATAGTGGTAGTGGGGTGGTAGATACCTAGTCTCCATTATGTCTCTAATCTGATAGTGGTAGTGGGGTGGTAGATGCCTAGTGCCTTTATGGCTCTAATCTGATAGTGGTAGTGGGGTGGTAGATGCCTAGTGCCCTTATGGCTCTAATCTGATAGTGGTAGTGGGGTGGTAGATACCTAGTGCCTTTATGGCTCTAATCTGATAGTGGTAGTGGGGTGGTAGATACCTAGTCTCCATTATGGCTCTAATCTGATAGTGGTAGTGGGGTGGTTGATGTCTAGTCTCCATTATGGCTCTAATCTGATAGTGGTAGTGGGGTGGTAGATACCTAGTCTCCATTATGGCTCTAATCACATAGTGGTAGTGGGGTGGTAGATACCTAGTCTCCATTATGGCTCTAATCTGATAGAGGTAGAGGGGTGGTAGATACCTAGTCTCCATTATGGCTCTAATCTGATATTGGTAGTGGGGTGGTAGATACCTAGTTTCCATTATGGCTCTAATCTGGTAGTGGTAGTGGGGTGGTACATACCTAGTCTCCATTATGGCTCTAATCTGATAGTGGTAGTGGGGTGGTAGATACCTAGTCTCCATTATGTCTCTAATCTGATAGTGGTAGTGGGGTGGTAGATGCCTATTGCCTTTATGGCTCTAATCTGATAGTGGTAGTGGGGTGGTACATACCTAGTCTCCATTATGGCTCTAATCTGATAGTGGTAGTGGGGTGGTAGATACCTAGTCTCCATTATGTCTCTAATCTGATAGTGGTAGTGGGGTGGTAGATGCCTAGTGCCTTTATGGCTCTAATCTGATAGTGGTAGTGGGGTGGTAGATGCCTAGTGCCCTTATGGCTCTAATCTGATAGTGGTAGTGGGGTGGTAGATACCTAGTGCCTTTATGGCTCTAATCTGATAGTGGTAGTGGGGTGGTAGATACCTAGTCTCCATTATGGCTCTAATCTGATAGTGGTAGTGGGGTGGTTGATGTCTAGTCTCCATTATGGCTCTAATCTGATAGTGGTAGTGGGGTGGTAGATACCTAGTCTCCATTATGGCTCTAATCACATAGTGGTAGTGGGGTGGTAGATACCTAGTCTCCATTATGGCTCTAATCTGATAGAGGTAGAGGGGTGGTAGATACCTAGTCTCCATTATGGCTCTAATCTGATAGTGGTAGTGGGGTGGTAGATACCTAGTTTCCATTATGGCTCTAATCTGGTAGTGGTAGTGGGGTGGTACATACCTAGTCTCCATTATGGCTCTAATGTGATAGTGGTAGTGGGGTGGTAGATACCTAGTCTCCATTATGTCTCTAATCTGATAGTGGTAGTGGGGTGGTAGATGCCTAGTGCCTTTATGGCTCTAATCTGATAGTGGTAGTGGGGTGGTAGATGCCTAGTGCCCTTATGGCTCTAATCTGATAGTGGTAGTGGGGTGGTAGATACCTAGTGCCTTTATGGCTCTAATCTGATAGTGGTAGTGGGGTGGTAGATACCTAGTCTCCATTATGGCTCTAATCTGATAGTGGTAGTGGGGTGGTTGATGTCTAGTCTCCATTATGGCTCTAATCTGATAGTGGTAGTGGGGTGGTAGATACCTAGTGCCTTTATGGCTCTAATCTGATAGTGGTAGTGGGGTGGTAGATACCTAGTCTCCATTATGGCTCTAATCTGATAGTGGTAGTGGGGTGGTTGATGTCCATTCTCCATTATGGCTCTAATCTGATAGTGGTAGTGGGGTGGTAGATACCTAGTCTCCATTATGGCTCTAATCACATAGTGGTAGTGGGGTGGTAGATACCTAGTCTCCATTATGGCTCTAATCTGATAGAGGTAGAGGGGTGGTAGATACCTAGTCTCCATTATGGCTCTAATCTGATAGTGGTAGTGGGGTGGTAGATACCTAGTTTCCATTATGGCTCTAATCTGGTAGTGGTAGTGGGGTGGTACATACCTAGTCTCCATTATGGCTCTAATGTGATAGTGGTAGTGGGGTGGTAGATACCTAGTCTCCATTATGTCTCTAATCTGATAGTGGTAGTGGGGTGGTAGATGCCTAGTGCCTTTATGGTTCTAATCTGATAGTGGTAGTGGGGTGGTAGATGCCTAGTGCCCTTATGGCTCTAATCTGATAGTGGTAGTGGGGTGGTAGATACCTAGTGCCTTTATGGCTCTAATCTGATAGTGGTAGTGGGGTGGTAGATACCTAGTCTCCATTATGGCTCTAATCTGATAGTGGTAGTGGGGTGGTTGATGTCTAGTCTCCATTATGGCTCTAATCACATAGTGGTAGTGGGGTGGTAGATACCTAGTCTCCATTATGGCTCTAATCTGATAGTGGTAGTGGGGTGGTAGATGCCTAGTGCCTTTATGGCTCTAATCTGATAGTGGTAGTGGGGTGATAGATGCCTAGTGCCCTTATGGCTCTAATCTGATAGTGGTAGTGGGGTGGTAGATACCTAGTCTCCATTATGGCTCTAATCTGATAGTGGTAGTGGGGTTGTAGATACCTAGCCTCCATTATGGCTCTAATTTGGTAGTGGTAGTGGGGTGGTAGATACCTAGTCTCCATTATGGCTCTAATCTGGTAGTGGTAGTGGGGTTGAAGATACCTAGTCTCCATTATGGCTCTAATCTGATAGTGATAGTGGGGTGGTAGATGCCTAGTGCCCTTATGGCTCTAATCTGATAGTGGTAGTGGGGTGGTAGATGCCTAGTGCCCTTATGGCTCTAATCTGATAGAGGTAGTGGGGTGGTAGATACCTAGTCTCCATTATGGCTCTAATCTAATAGTGGTAGTGGGGTGGTAGATGCCTAGTGCCTTTATGGCTCTAATCTGATAGTGGTAGTGGGTTGGTAGATGCCTAGTGCCTTTATGGCTCTAATCTGATAGTGGTAGTGGGGTGGTAGATGCCTAGTGCCCTTATGGCTCTAATCTGATAGTGGTAGTGGGGTGGTAGATAACTAGTCTCCATTATGGCTCTAATCTGATAGTGGTAGTGGGGTGGTAGATACCTAGTCTCCATTATGGCTCTAATCTGGTAGTGGTAGTGGGGTTGAAGATACCTAGTCTCCATTATGGCTCTAATCTGATAGTGATAGTGGGGTGGTAGATGCCTAGTGCCCTTATGGCTCTAATCTGATAGTGGTAGTGGGGTGGTAGATACCTAGTCTCCATTATGGCTCTAATCTGATAGTGGTAGTGGGGTGGTAGATGCCTAGTGCCTTTATGGCTCTAATCTGATAGTGGTAGTGGGGTGGTAGATGCCTAGTGCCCTTATGGCTCTAATCTGATAGAGGTAGTGGGGTGGTAGATACCTAGTCTCCATTATGGCTCTAATCTAATAGTGGTAGTGGGGTGGTAGATGCCTAGTGCCTTTATGGCTCTAATCTGATAGTGGTAGTGGGTTGGTAGATGCCTAGTGCCTTTATGGCTCTAATCTGATAGTGGTAGTGGGGTGGTAGATAACTAGTCTCCATTATGGCTCTAATCTGATAGTTGTAGTGGGGTGGTAGATACCTAGTCTCCATTATGGCTCTAATCTGATAGTGGTAGTGGGGTGGTAGATAACTAGTCTCAATTATGGCTCTAATCTGATAGTGGTAGTGGGGTGGTAGATACCTAGTTTCCATTATGTCTCTAATCTGATAGTGGTAGTGGGGTGGTAGATGCCTAGTGCCTTTATGGCTCTAATCTGATAGTGGTAGTGGGGTGGTAGATGCCTAGTGCCCTTATGGCTCTAATCTGATAGAGGTAGTGGGGTGGTAGATACCTAGTCTCCATTATGGCTCTAATCTAATAGTGGTAGTGGGGTGGTAGATGCCTAGTGCCTTTATGGCTCTAATCTGATAGTGGTAGTGGGTTGGTAGATGCCTAGTGCCTTTATGGCTCTAATCTGATAGTGGTAGTGGGGTGGTAGATGCCTAGTGCCCTTATGGCTCTAATCTGATAGTGGTAGTGGGGTGGTAGATAACTAGTCTCCATTATGGCTCTAATCTGATAGTGGTAGTGGGGTGGTAGATAACTAGTCTCAATTATGGCTCTAATCTGATAGTGGTAGTGGGGTGGTAGATACCTAGTCTCCATTATGTCTCTAATCTGATAGTGGTAGTGGGGTGGTAGATGCCTAGTGCCTTTATGGCTCTAATCTGATAGTGGTAGTGGGGTGGTAGATGCCTTGTGCCCTTATGGCTCTAATCTGATAGTGGTAGTGGGGTGGTAGATACCTAGTGCCTTTATGGCTCTAATCTGATAGTGGTAGTGGGGTGGTAGATACCTAGTCTCCATTATGGCTCTAATCTGATAGTGGTAGTGGGGTGGTTGATGTCTAGTCTCCATTATGGCTCTAATCTGATAGTGGTAGTGGGGTGGTAGATACCTAGTCTCCATTATGGCTCTAATCACATAGTGGTAGTGGGGTGGTAGATACCTAGTCTCCATTATGGCTCTAATCTGATAGAGGTAGAGGGGTGGTAGATACCTAGTCTCCATTATGGCTCTAATCTGATAGTGGTAGTGGGGTGGTAGATACCTAGTTTCCATTATGGCTCTAATCTGGTAGTGGTAGTGGGGTGGTACATACCTAGTCTCCATTATGGCTCTAATCTGATAGTGGTAGTGGGGTGGTAGATACCTAGTCTCCATTATGTCTCTAATCTGATAGTGGTAGTGGGGTGGTAGATGCCTAGTGCCCTTATGGCTCTAATCTGATAGTGGTAGTGGGGTGGTAGATACCTAGTGCCTTTATGGCTCTAATCTGATAGTGGTAGTGGGGTGGTAGATACCTAGTCTCCATTATGGCTCTAATCTGATATTGGTAGTGGGGTGGTTGATGTCTAGTCTCCATTATGGCTCTAATCTGATAGTGGTAGTGGGGTGGTAGATACCTAGTCTCCATTATGGCTCTAATCACATAGTGGTAGTGGGGTGGTAGATACCTAGTCTCCATTATGGCTCTAATCTGATAGAGGTAGAGGGGTGGTAGATACCTAGTCTCCATTATGGCTCTAATCTGATAGTGGTAGTGGGGTGGTAGATACCTTGTCTCCATTATGGCTCTAATCTGATAGTGGTAGTGGGGTGGTAGATACCTAGTCTCCATTATGGCTCTAATCTGATAGTGGTAGTGGGGTGGTAGATGTCTAGTGCCCGTATGGCTTTAATCTGATAGTGGTAGATGTCTAGTCTCCATTATGGCTCTAATCTGATAGTGGTAGTGGGGTGATAGATACCTAGTCTCCGTTATGGCTCTAATCTAATAGTGGAAGTGGGGTGGTAGATGCCTAGTGCCTTTATGGCTCTAATCTGATAGTGGTAGTGGGGTGGTAGATACCTAAGTCTCCATTATGGCTCTAATCTGATAGTGGTAGTGGGGTGGTAGATACCTAGTCTCCATTATGGCTCTAATCTGATAGTGGTAGTGGGGTGGTAGATACCTAGTTTCCATTATGGCTCTAATCTGGTAGTGGTAGTGGGGTGGTACATACCTAGTCTCCATTATAGCTCTAATCTGATTGTGGTAGTGGGGTGGTAGATACCTAGTCTCCATTATGGCTCTAATCTGATAGTGGTAGTGGGGTGGTAGATGCCTAGTGCCTTTATGGCTCTAATCTGATAGTGGTAGTGGGGTGGTAGATGCCTAGTGCCCTTATGGCTCTAATCTGATAGTGGTAGTGGAGTGGTAGATACCTAGTTTCCATTATGGCTCTAATCTGGTAGTGGTAGTGGGGTGGTAGATACCTAGTCTCCATTATGGCTCTAATCTGATAGTGGTATTGGGGTGGTAGATACCTAGTCTCCATTATGGCTCTAATCTGATAGTGGTAGTGGGGTGGAAGATACCTACTCTCCATTATGGCTCTAATCTGATAGAGGTAGTGGGGTGGTAGATACCTAGTCTCCATTATGGCTCTAATCTGATAGTGGTAGTGGGGTGGTAGATACCTACTCTCCATTATGGCTCTAATCTGATAATGGTAGTGGGGTGGTAGATGCCTAGTGCCTTTATGGCTCTAATCTGATAGTGGTAGTGGGGTGGTAGATGCCTAGTGCCCATATGGCTCTAATCTGATAGTGGTAGTGGGGTGGTAGATACCTAGTCTCCATTATGGCTCTAATCTGATAGTGGTAGTGGGGTGGTAGATGCCTAGTGCCTTTATGGCTCTAATCTGATAGTGGTAGTGGGGTGATAGATGCCTAGTGCCCTTATGGCTCTAATCTGATAGTGGTAGTAGGGTGGTAGATACCTAGTCTCCATTATGGCTCTAATCTGATAGAGGTAGAGGGGTGGTAGATACCTATTCTCCATTATGGCTCTAATCTGATAGTGGTAGTGGGGTGGTAGATACCTAGTCTCCATTATGGCTCTAATCTGATAGTGGTAGTGGGGTGGGAGATACCTAGTCTCCATTATGGCTCTAATCTGATAGAGGTAGTGGGGTGGTAGATACCTAGTCTCCAATATGGCTCTAATCTGATAGAGGTAGTGGGGTGGTAGATGTCTAGTCTCCATTATGGCTCTAATCTGATAGTGGTAGTGGGGTGGTAGATACCTAGTCTCCATTATGGCTCTAATCACATAGTGGTAGTGGGGTGGTAGATACCTAGTCTCCATTATGGCTCTAATCTGATAGAGGTAGAGGGGTGGTAGATACCTAGTCTCCATTATGGCTCTAATCTGATAGTGGTAGTGGGGTGGTAGATACCTAGTCTCCATTATGGCTCTAATCTGATAGTGGTAGTGGGGTGGGAGATACCTAGTCTCAATTATGGCTCTAATCTGATAGAGGTAGTGGGGTGGTAGATGCCTAGTGCCCATATGGCTCTAATCTGATAGTGGTAGTGGGGTGGTAGATACCTAGTCTCCATTATGGCTCTAATCTGATAGTGGTAGTGGGGTGGTAGATGCCTAGTGCCTTTATGGCTCTAATCTGATAGTGGTAGTGGGGTGATAGATGCCTAGTGCCCTTATGGCTCTAATCTGATAGTGGTAGTGGGGTGGTAGATACCTAGTCTCCATTATGGCTCTAATCTGATAGTGGTAGTGGGGTTGTAGATACCTAGCCTCCATTATGGCTCTAATTTGGTAGTGGTAGTGGGGTGGTAGATACCTAGTCTCCATTATGGCTCTAATTTGGTAGTGGTAGTGGGGTGGAAGATACCTAGTCTCCATTATGGCTCTAATCTGATAGTGGTAGTGGGTTGGTAGATACCTAGTCTCCATTATGGCTCTAATATTGATAGTGGTAGTGGGGTGGTAGATGCCTAGTGCCTTTATGGCTCTAATCTGATAGTGGTAGGGGTGTGGTAGATGCCTAGTGCCCTTATGGCTCTAATCTGATAGTGGTAGTGGGGTGGTAGATACCTAGTCTCCCATATGGCTCTAATCTGATAGAGGTAGTGGGGTGGTAGATGTCTAGTCTCCATTATGGCTCTAATCTGATAGTGGTAGTGGGGTGGTAGATACCTAGTCTCCATTATGGCTCTAATCACATAGTGGTAGTGGGGTGGTAGATACCTAGTCTCCATTATGGCTCTAATCTGATAGAGGTAGAGGGGTGGTAGATACCTATTCTCCATTATGGCTCTAATCTGATAGTGGTAGTGGGGTGGTAGATACCTAGTCTCCATTATGGCTCTAATCTGATAGTGGTAGTGGGGTGGGAGATACCTAGTCTCCATTATGGCTCTAATCTGATAGAGGTAGTGGGGTGGTAGATACCTAGTCTCCAATATGGCTCTAATCTGATAGAGGTAGTGGGGTGGTAGATGTCTAGTCTCCATTATGGCTCTAATCTGATAGTGGTAGTGGGGTGGTAGATACCTAGTCTCCATTATGGCTCTAATCACATAGTGGTAGTGGGGTGGTAGATACCTAGTCTCCATTATGGCTCTAATCTGATAGAGGTAGAGGGGTGGTAGATACCTAGTCTCCATTATGGCTCTAATCTGATAGTGGTAGTGGGGTGGTAGATACCTAGTCTCCATTATGGCTCTAATCTGATAGTGGTAGTGGGGTGGGAGATACCTAGTCTCAATTATGGCTCTAATCTGATAGAGGTAGTGGGGTGGTAGATACCTAGTCTCCATTATGGCTCTAATCTGATAGTGGTAGTGGGGTGGTAGATGTCTAGTGCCCGTATGGCTTTAATCTGATAGTGGTAGATGTCTAGTCTCCATTATGGCTCTAATCTGATAGTGGTAGTGGGGTGATAGATACCTAGTCTCCATTATGGCTCTAATCTAATAGTGGAAGTGGGGTGGTAGATGCTTAGTGCCTTTATGGCTCTAATCTGATAGTGGTAGTGGGGTGGTAGATACCTAGTCTCCATTATGGCTCTAATCTGATAGTGGTAGTGGGTTGGTAGATACCTAGTCTCCATTATGGCTCTAATCCGATAGTGGTAGTGGGGTGGTAGATGCCTAGTGCCTTTATGGCTCTAATCTGATAGTGGTAGTGGGGTGGTAGATGCCTAGTGCCCTTATGGCTCTAATCTGATAGTGGTAGTGGAGTGGTAGATACCTAGTTTCCATTATGGCTCTAATCTGGTAGTGGTAGTGGGGTGGTAGAAACCTAGTCTCCATTATGGCTCTAATCTGATTGTGGTAGTGGGGTGGTAGATACCTAGTCTCCATTATGGCTCTAATCTGATAGTGGTAGTGGGGTGGTAGATGCCTAGTGCCTTTATGGCTATAATCTGATAGTGGTAGTGGGGTGGTAGATGCCTAGTGCCCTTATGGCTCTAATCTGATAGTGGTAGTGGAGTGGTAGATACTTAGTCTCCATTATGGCTCTAATCTGATAGTGGTAGTGGGGTGGTAGATGCCTAGTGCCTTTATGGCTCTAATCTGATAGTGGTAGTGGGGTGATAGATGCCAAGTGCCCTTATGGCTCTAATCTGATAGTGGTAGTGGGGTGGTAGATACCTAGTCTCCATTATGGCTCTAATCTGGTAGTGGTAGAGGGGTGGTAGATACCTAGTCTCCATTATGTCTCTAATCTTATAGTGGTAGTGGGGTGGTAGATACCTAGTCTCCATTATGGCTCTAATCTGATAGTGGTAGTGGGGTGGAAGATACCTACTCTCCATTATGGCTCTAATCTGATAGAGGTAGTGGGGTGGTAGATATCTAGTCTCCATTATGGCTCTAATCTGATAGTGGTAGTGGGGTGGTAGATACCTAGTCTCCATTATGGCTCTAATCTGATAGTGGTAGTGGGGTGGTAGATACCTAGCCTCCATTATGGCTCTAATTTGTTAGTGGTAGTGGGGTGGTAGATACCTAGTCTCCATTATGGCTCTAATCTGATAGTGGTAGTGGGGTGGAAGATACCTACTCTCCATTATGGCTCTAATCTGATAGAGGTAGTGGGGTGGTAGATACCTAGTCTCCATTATGGCTCTAATCTGATAGTGGTAGTGGGGTGGTAGATACCTACTCTCCATTATGGCTCTAATCTGATAATGGTAGTGGGGTGGTAGATGCCTAGTGCCTTTATGGCTCTAATCTGATAGTGGTAGTGGGGTGGTAGATGCCTAGTGCCCATATGGCTCTAATCTGATAGTGGTAGTGGGGTGGTAGATACCTAGTCTCCATTATGGCTCTAATCTGATAGTGGTAGTGGGGTGGTAGATGCCTAGTGCCTTTATGGCTCTAATCTGATAGTGGTAGTGGGGTGATAGATGCCTAGTGCCCTTATGGCTCTAATCTGATAGTGGTAGTGGGGTGGTAGATACCTAGTCTCCATTATGGCTCTAATCTGATAGTGGTAGTGGAGTTGTAGATACCTAGCCTCCATTATGGCTCTAATTTGGTAGTGGTAGTGGGGTGGTAGATACCTAGTCTCCATTATGGCTCTAATTTGGTAGTGGTAGTGGGGTGGAAGATACCTAGTCTCCATTATGGCTCTAATCTGATAGTGGTAGTGGGTTGGTAGATACCTAGTCTCTATTATGGCTCTAATCTGGTAGTGGTAGTGGTGTGGTTGATACCTAGTCTCCATTATGGCTCTAATCTGGTAGTGGTAGTGGGGTGGTAGATACCTAGTCTCCATTATGGCTCTAATATTGATAGTGGTAGTGGGGTGGTAGATGCCTAGTGCCTTTATGGCTCTAATCTGATAGTGGTAGTGGGGTGGTAGATACCTAGTCTCCATTATGACTCTAATCTGATAGTGGTAGTGGGGTGGGAGATACCTAGTCTCCATTATGGCTCTAATCTGATAGAGGTAGTGGGGTGGTAGATACCTAGTCTCCAATATGGCTCTAATCTGATAGAGGTAGTGGGGTGGTAGATGTCTAGTCTCCATTATGGCTCTAATCTGATAGTGGTAGTGGGGTGGTAGATACCTAGTCTCCATTATGGCTCTAATCACATAGTGGTAGTGGGGTGGTAGATACCTAGTCTCCATTATGGCTCTAATCTGATAGAGGTAGAGGGGTGGTAGATACCTAGTCTCCATTATGGCTCTAATCTGATAGTGGTAGTGGGGTGGTAGATACCTAGTCTCCATTATGGCTCTAATCTGATACTGGTAGTGGGGTGGGAGATACCTAGTCTCAATTATGGCTCTAATCTGATAGAGGTAGTGGGGTGGTAGATACCTAGTCTCCATTATGGCTCTAATCTGATAGTGGTAGTGGGGTGGTAGATACCTAGCCTCCATTATGGCTCTAATTTGTTAGTGGTAGTGGGGTGGTAGATACCTAGTCTCCATTATGGCTCTAATCTGATAGTGGTAGTGGGGTGGAAGATACCTACTCTCCATTATGGCTCTAATCTGATAGAGGTAGTGGGGTGGTAGATACCTAGTCTCCATTATGGCTCTAATCTGATAGTGGTAGTGGGGTGGTAGATACCTACTCTCCATTATGGCTCTAATCTGATAATGGTAGTGGGGTGGTAGATGCCTAGTGCCTTTATGGCTCTAATCTGATAGTGGTAGTGGGGTGGTAGATGCCTAGTGCCCATATGGCTCTAATCTGATAGTGGTAGTGGGGTGGTAGATACCTAGTCTCCATTATGGCTCTAATCTGATAGTGGTAGTGGGGTGGTAGATGCCTAGTGCCTTTATGGCTCTAATCTGATAGTGGTAGTGGCGTGATAGATGCCTAGTGCCCTTATGGCTCTAATCTGATAGTGGTAGTGGGGTGGTAGATACCTAGTCTCCATTATGGCTCTAATCTGATAGTGGTAGTGGAGTTGTAGATACCTAGCCTCCATTATGGCTCTAATTTGGTAGTGGTAGTGGGGTGGTAGATACCTAGTCTCCATTATGGCTCTAATTTGGTAGTGGTAGTGGGGTGGAAGATACCTAGTCTCCATTATGGCTCTAATCTGATAGTGGTAGTGGGTTGGTAGATACCTAGTCTCTATTATGGCTCTAATCTGGTAGTGGTAGTGGTGTGGTTGATACCTAGTCTCCATTATGGCTCTAATCTGGTAGTGGTAGTGGGGTGGTAGATACCTAGTCTCCACTATGGCTCTAATATTGATAGTGGTAGTGGGGTGGTAGATGCCTAGTGCCTTTATGGCTCTAATCTGATAGTGGTAGTGGGGTGGTAGATACCTAGTCTCCATTATGACTCTAATCTGATAGTGGTAGTGGGGTGGGAGATACCTAGTTTCCATTATGGCTCTAATCTGATAGAGGTAGTGGGGTGGTAGATACCTAGTCTCCAATATGGCTCTAATCTGATAGAGGTAGTGGGGTGGTAGATGTCTAGTCTCCATTATGGCTCTAATCTGATAGTGGTAGTGGGGTGGTAGATACCTAGTCTCCATTATGGCTCTAATCACATAGTGGTAGTGGGGTGGTAGATACCTAGTCTCCATTATGGCTCTAATCTGATAGAGGTAGAGGGGTGGTAGATACCTAGTCTCCATTATGGCTCTAATCTGATAGTGGTAGTGGGGTGGTAGATACCTAGTCTCCATTATGGCTCTAATCTGATACTGGTAGTGGGGTGGGAGATACCTAGTCTCAATTATGGCTCTAATCTGATAGAGGTAGTGGGGTGGTAGATACCTAGTCTCCATTATGGCTCTAATCTGATAGTGGTAGTGGGGTGGTAGATGTCTAGTGCCCGTATGGCTTTAATCTGATAGTGGTATATGTCTAGTCTCCATTATGGCTCTAATCTGATAGTGGTAGTGGGGTGATAGATACCTAGTCTCCATTATGGCTCTAATCTAATAGTGGAAGTGGGGTGGTAGATGCCTAGTGCCTTTATGGCTCTAATCTGATAGTGGTAGTGGGGTGGTAGATACCTAGTCTCCATTATGGCTCTAATCTGATAGTGGTAGTGGGTTGGTAGATACCTAGTCTCCATTATGGCTCTAATCTGATAGTGGTAGTGGGGTGGTAGATACCTAGTTTCCATTATGGCTCTAATCTGGTAGTGGTAGTGGGGTGGTACATACCTAGTCTCCATTATGGCTCTAATCTGATAGTGGTAGTGGGGTGGTAGATACCTAGTCTCCATTATGGCTCTAATCTGATAGTGGTAGTGGGGTGGTAGATGCCTAGTGCCTTTATGGCTCTAATCTGATAGTGGTAGTGGGGTGGTAGATGCCTAGTGCCCTTATGGCTCTAATCTGATAGTGGTAGTGGAGTGGTAGATACCTAGTTTCCATTATGGCTCTAATCTGGTAGTGGTAGTGGGGTGGTAGATACCTAGTCTCCATTATGGCTCTAATCTGATAGTGGTAGTGGGGTGGTAGATACCTAGTCTCCATTATGGCTCTAATCTGATAGTGGTAGTGGGGTGGTAGATGCCTAGTGCCTTTATGGCTATAATCTGATAGTGGTAGTGGGGTGGTAGATGCCTAGTGCCCTTATGGCTCTAATCTGATAGTGGTAGTGGAGTGGTAGATACTTAGTCTCCATTATGGCTCTAATCTGATAGTGGTAGTGGGGTGGTAGATGCCTAGTGCCTTTATGGCTCTAATCTGATAGTGGTAGTGGGGTGATAGATGCCAAGTGCCCTTATGGCTCTAATCTGATAGTGGTAGTGGGGTGGTAGATACCTAGTCTCCATTATGGCTCTAATCTGATAGAGGTAGTGGGGTGGTAGATGCCTAGTGCCTTTATGGCTCTAATCTGATAGTGGTAGTGGGGTGGTAGATGCCTAGTGCCCTTATGACTCTAATCTGACAGAGGTAGTGGGGTGGTAGATACCTAGTCTCCATTATGGCTCTAATCTGATAGAGGTAGTGGGGTGGTAGATGTCTTGTCTCCATTATGGCTCTAATCTAATAGTGGTAGTGGGGTATCAGATGTCTAGTCTCCCTTGTGGCTCTAATCTGATAGTGGTAGTGGGGTGGTAGATACCTAGTCTCCATTATGGCTCTAATCTGATAGAGGTAGAGGTGTGGTAGATACCTAGTCTCCATTATGGCTCTAATTTGGTAGTGGTAGTAGGGTGGTAGATACCTAGTCTCCATTATGGTTCTAATCTGACAGTGGTAGTGGGGTGGGAGATACCTAGTCTCCATTATGGCTCTAATCTGATAGAGGTAGTGGGGTGGTAGATACCTAGTCTCCATTATGGCTCTAATCTGATAGTGGTAGTGGAGTGGTAGATGCCTAGAGCCCGTATGGCTCTAATCTGATAGTGGTAGTGGGGAGGTAGATACCTAGTCTCCATTATGGCTCTAATCTGATAGAGGTAGTGGGGTGGTAGATACCTAGTCTCCATTATGGCTCTAATCTGATAGAGGTAGTGGGGTGGGAGATACCTAGTCTCCATTATGGCTCTTATCTGATATTGGTAGTGGTTTTGGTAGATGCCTAGTGCCCTTATGGCTCTAATCTGATAGTGGTAGTGGGGTGGTAGATGCCTAGTGCCCTTATGGCTCTAATCTGATAGTGGTATTGGGGTGGTAGATGCCTAGTGCCCTTATGGCTCTAATATGATAGCGGTAGTGGGGTGGTAGATATCTAGTCTCCATTATGGCTCTAATCTGATAGTGGTAGTGGGGTGGTAGATACCTAGTCTCCATTATGGCTCTAATCTGATAGTGATAGTGGGGTGGTAGATGCCTAGTCTCCATTATGGTTCTAATCTGACAGTGGTAGTGGGGTGGTAGATGCCTAGTGCCCTTTTGGCTCTAATCTGATAGTGGTAGTGGGGTGGTAGAAACCTAGTCTCCATTATGGCTCTAATCTGGTAGTGGTAGTGGGGTGGTAGATACCTAGTCTCCATTATGGCTCTAATCTGATAGTGGTAGTGGGGTGGTAGATACCTAGTCTCCACTATGGCTCTAATCTGATAGTTGTAGTGGAGTGGAAGATACCTACTCTACATTATGGCTCTAATCTGATAGTGGTAGTGGGGTGATAGATGCCTAGTGCCCTTATGGCTCTAATATGATAGTAGTAGTGGGGTGGTAGATACCTAGTCTCCATTATGGCTCTAATCTGATAGTGAAAGTGGGGTGGTAGATGCCTAGTGCCTTTATGGCTCTAATCTGATAGTGGTAGTGGGGTGGTAGATACCTAGTCTCCACTATGGCTCTAATCTGATAGTTGTAGTGGGGTGGAAAATACCTACTCTCCATTATGGCTCTAATCTGATAGTGGTAGTGGGGTGATAGATGCCTAGTGCCCTTATGGCTCTAATCTGATAGTAGTAGTGGGGTGGTAGATACCTAGTCTCCATTATGGCTCTAACCTGATAGTGATAGTGGGGTGGTAGATGCCTAGTGCCCTTTTGGCTCTAATCTGATAGTGGTAGTGGGGTGGTAGATACCTAGTCTCCATTATGTCTCTAATCTGATAGTGGTAGTGGGGTGGTAGATGCCTAGTGCCTTTATGGCTCTAATCTGATAGTGGTAGTGGGGTGGTAGATGCCTAGTGCCCTTATGGCTCTAATCTGATAGAGGTAGTGGGGTGGTAGATACCTAGTCTCCATTATGGCTCTAATCTGATAGAGGTAGTGGGGTGGTAGATGTCTAGTCTCCATTATGGCTCTAATCTAATAGTGGAACTGGGGTATCAGATGTCTAGTCTCCCTTGTGGCTCTAATCTGATAGTGGTAGTGGGGTGGTAGATACCTAGTCTCCATTATGGCTCTAATATGATAGAGGTAGAGGTGTGGTAGATACCTAGTCTCCATTATGGCTCTAATTTGGTAGTGGTAGTGGGGTGGTAGATACCTAGTCTCCATTATGGTTCTAATCTGATAGTGGTAGTGGGGTGGGAGATACCTAGTCTCCATTATGGCTCTAATCTGATAGAGGTAGTGGGGTGGTAGATACCTAGTCTCCATTATGGCTCTATTCTGATAGTGGTAGTGGAGTGGTAGATGCCTAGAGCCCGTATGGCTCTAATCTGATAGTGGTAGTGGGGAGGTAGATACCTAGTCTCCATTATGGCTCTAATCTGATAAAGGTAGTGGGGTGGTAGATACCTAGTCTCCATTATGGCTCTAATCTGATAGAGGTAGTGGGGTGGGAGATACCTAGTCTCCATTATGGCTCTTATCTGATATTGGTAGTGGTTTTGGTAGATGCCTAGTGCCCTTATGGCTCTAATCTGATAGTGGTAGTGGGGTGGTAGATGCCTAGTGCCCTTATGGCTCTAATCTGATAGTGGTATTGGGGTGGTAGATGCCTAGTGCCCTTATGGCTCTAATATGATAGCGGTAGTGGGGTGGTAGATATCTAGTCTCCATTATGGCTCTAATCTGATAGTGGTAGTGGGGTGGTAGATACCTAGTCTCCATTATGGCTCTAATCTGATAGTGATAGTGGGGTGGTAGATGCCTAGTCTCCATTATGGTTCTAATCTGACAGTGGTAGTGGGGTGGTAGATGCCTAGTGCCCTTTTGGCTCTAATCTGATAGTGGTAGTGGGGTGGTAGAAACCTAGTCTCCATTATGGCTCTAATCTGATAGTGGTAGTGGGGTAGTAGATGCCTAGTGCCTTTATGGCTCTAATCTGATAGTGGTAGTGGGGTGGTAGATGCCTAGTGCCCTTATGGCTCTAATCTGACAGAGGTAGTGGGGTGGTAGATACCTAGTCTCCATTATGGCTCTAATCTGATAGAGGTAGTGGGGTGGTAGATGTCTTGTCTCCATTATGGCTCTAATCTAATAGTGGTAGTGGGGTATCAGATTTCTAGTCTCCCTTGTGGCTCTAATCTGATAGTGGTAGTGGGGTGGTAGATACCTAGTCTCCATTATGGCTCTAATCTGATAGAGGTAGAGGTGTGGTAGATACCTAGTCTCCATTATGGCTCTAATTTGGTAGTGGTAGTGGGGTGGTAGATACCTTGTCTCCATTATGGTTCTAATCTGATAGTGGTAGTGGAGTGGTAGATGCCTAGAGCCCGTATGGCTCTAATCTGATAGTGGTAGTGGGGAGGTAGATACCTAGTCTCCATTATGGCTCTAATCTGATAGAGGTAGTGGGGTGGTAGATACCTAGTCTCCATTATGGCTCTAATCTGATAGAGGTAGTGGGGTGGGAGATACCTAGTCTCCATTATGGCTCTTATCTGATATTGGTAGTGGTTTTGGTAGATGCCTAGTGCCCTTATGGCTCTAATCTGATAGTGGTAGTGGGGTGGTAGATGCCTAGTGCCCTTATGGCTCTAATCTGATAGTGGTAGTGGGGTGGTAGATGCCTAGTGCCCTTATGGCTCTAATATGATAGCGGTAGTGGGGTGGTAGATATCTAGTCTCCATTATGGCTCTAATCTGATAGTGGTAGTGGGGTGGTAGATAACTAGTCTCCATTATGGCTCTAATCTGATAGTGATAGTGGGGTGGTAGATGCCTAGTGCCCTTATGGCTCTAATCTGATAGTGGTAGTGGGGTGGTAGATACCTAGTCTCCATTATGGCTCTAATCTGATAGTGGTAGTGGGGTGGTAGATGCCTAGTGCCTTTATGGCTCTAATCTGATGGTGGTAGTGGGGTGGTAGATGCCTAGTGCCCTTATGGCTCTAATCTGATAGAGGTAGTGGGGTGGTAGATACCTAGTCTCCATTATGGCTCTAATCTAATAGTGGTAGTGGGGCGGTAGATGCCTAGTGCCTTTATGGCTCTAATCTGATAGTGGTAGTGGGGTGGTAGATGCCTAGTGCCCTTATGGCTCTAATCTGATAGTGGTAGTGGGGTGGTAGATGCCTATTGCCCTTATGGCTCTAATCTGATAATGGTACTGGGGTGATAGATACCTAGTCTCCATTATGGCTCTAATCTGATAGAGGTAGTGGGGTGGTAGATGCCTAGTGCCTTTATGGCTCTAATCTGATAGTGGTAGTGGGGTGGTAGATGCCTAGTGCCCTTATGGCTCTAATCTGATAGTGGTAGTGGGGTGGTAGATGCCTATTGCCCTTATGGCTCTAATCTGATAATGGTACTGGGGTGATAGATACCTAGTCTCCATTATGGCTCTAATCTGATAGAGGTAGTGGGGTGGTAGATGCCTAGTGCCTTTATGGGTCTAATCTGATAGTGGTAGTGGGGTGGTAGATACCTAGTATCCATTATGGCTCTAATTTGGTAGTGGTAGTGGGGTGGTAGATACCTAGTCTCCATTATGGCTCTAATCTGATAGTGGTAGTGGGGTGGTAGATACCTAGTCTCCATTATGGCTCTAATCTGATAGAGGTAGTGGGGTGGTAGATGTCTTGTCTCCATTATGGCTCTAATCTAATAGTGGTAGTGGGGTATCAGATGTCTAGTCTCCCTTGTGGCTCTAATCTGATAGTGGTAGTGGGGTGGTAGATACCTAGTCTCCATTATGGCTCTAATCTGATAGAGGTAGAGGTGTGGTAGATACCTAGTCTCCATTATGGCTCTAATTTGGTAGTGGTAGTAGGGTGGTAGATACCTAGTCTCCATTATGGTTCTAATCTGACAGTGGTAGTGGGGTGGGAGATACCTAGTCTCCATTATGGCTCTAATCTGATAGAGGTAGTGGGGTGGTAGATACCTAGTCTCCATTATGGCTCTAATCTGATAGTGGTAGTGGAGTGGTAGATGCCTAGAGCCCGTATGGCTCTAATCTGATAGTGGTAGTGGGGAGGTAGATACATTACATTACATTTACATTTAAGTCATTTAGCTGACGCTCTTATCCAGAGCGATTTACAAATTGGAAAGTTCATACATATTCATAGATACCTAGTCTCCATTATGGCTCTAATCTGATAGAGGTAGTGGGGTGGTAGATACCTAGTCTCCATTATGGCTCTAATCTGATAGAGGTAGTGGGGTGGGAGATACCTAGTCTCCATTATGGCTCTTATCTGATATTGGTAGTGGTTTTGGTAGATGCCTAGTGCCCTTATGGCTCTAATCTGATAGTGGTAGTGGGGTGGTAGATGCCTAGTGCCCTTATGGCTCTAATCTGATAGTGGTATTGGGGTGGTAGATGCCTAGTGCCCTTATGGCTCTAATATGATAGCGGTAGTGGGGTGGTAGATATCTAGTCTCCATTATGGCTCTAATCTGATAGTGGTAGTGGGGTGGTAGATACCTAGTCTCCATTATGGCTCTAATCTGATAGTGATAGTGGGGTGGTAGATGCCTAGTCTCCATTATGGTTCTAATCTGACAGTGGTAGTGGGGTGGTAGATGCCTAGTGCCCTTTTGGCTCTAATCTGATAGTGGTAGTGGGGTGGTAGAAACCTAGTCTCCATTATGGCTCTAATCTGATAGTGGTAGTGGGGTGGTAGATGCCTAGTGCCTTTATGGTTCTAATCTGATAGTGGTAGTGGGGTGGTAGATGCCTAGTGCCCTTATGGCTCTAATCTTACAGAGGTAGTGGGGTGGTAGATACCTAGTCTCCATTATGGCTCTAATCTGATAGAGGTATTGGGGTGGGAGATACCTAGTCTCCATTATGGCTCTTATCTGATATTGGTAGTGGTTTTGGTAGATGCCTAGTGCCCTTATGGCTCTAATCTGATAGTGGTAGATGTCTAGTCTCCATTATGGCTCTAATCTGATAGTGGTAGTGGGGTGATAGATACCTAGTCTCCATTATGGCTCTAATCTGATAGTGGAAGTGGGGTGGTAGATACCTAGTTTCCATTATGGCTCTAATCTGATAATGGTAGTGGGGTGGTAGATGCCTAGTGCCTTTATGGCTCTAATCTGATAGTGGTAGTGGGGTGGTAGATGCCTAGTGCCCATATGGCTCTAATCTGATAGTGGTAGTGGGGTGGTAGATACCTAGTCTCCATTATGGCTCTAATCTGATAGTGGTAGTGGGGTGGTAGATGCCTAGTGCCTTTATGGCTCTAATCTGATAGTGGTAGTGGGGTGATAGATGCCTAGTGCCCTTATGGCTCTAATCTGATAGTGGTAGTGGGGTGGTAGATACCTAGTCTCCATTATGGCTCTAATCTGATAGTGGTAGTGGGGTTGTAGATACCTAGCCTCCATTATGGCTCTAATTTGGTCGTGGTAGTGGGGTGGTAGATACCTAGTCTCCATTATGGCTCTAATCTGGTAGTGGGGTGGAAGATACCTAGTCTCCATTATGGCTCTAATCTGATAGTGGTAGTGGGTTGGTAGATACCTAGTCTCTATTATGGCTCTAATCTGGTAGTGGTAGTGGTGTGGTTGATACCTAGTCTCCATTATGGCTCTAATCTGGTAGTGGTAGTGGGGTGGTAGATACCTAGTCTCCATTATGCCTCTAATCTGATAGTGGTAGTGGGGTGGTAGATACCTAGTCTCCATTATGGCTCTAATATTGATAGTGGTAGTGGGGTGGTAGATGCCTAGTGCCTTTATGGCTCTAATCTGATAGTGGTAGCGGGGTGGTAGATACCTAGTCTCCACTATGGCTCTAATCTGATAGTTGTAGTGGGGTGGAAGATACCTAGTCTCCATTATGGCTCTAATCTGATAGTGGTAGTGGGGTGATAGATGCCTAGTGCCCTTATGGCTCTAATCTGATAGTGGTAGTGGGGTGTTAGATACCTAGTCTCCATTATGGCTCTAATCTGATAGTGGTAGTGGGGTGGTAGATGCCTAGTGCCCTTATGGCTCTAATCTGATAGTGGTAGTGGGGTGGTAGATACCTAGTCTCCATTATGGCTCTAATCTGATAGTGGTAGTGGGGTGGTAGATGCCTAGTGCCTTTATGGCTCTAATCTGATAGTGGTAGTGGGGTGGTAGATGCCTAGTGCCCTTATGGCTCTAATCTGATAGTGGTAGTGGGGTGGTAGATGCCTAGTGCCCTTATGGCTCTAATCTGATAATGGTACTGGGGTGATAGATACCTAGTCTCCATTATGGCTCTAATCTGATAGAGGTAGTTGGGTGGTAGATACCTAGTCTCCATTATGGCTCTAATCTGATAGAGGTGGTGGGGTGGGAGATACCTAGTCTCCATTATGGCTCTTATCTGATATTGGTAGTGGTTTTGGTAGATGCCTAGTGCCCTTATGGCTCTAATCTGATAGTGGTAGATGTCTAGTCTCCATTATGGCTCTAATCTAATAGTGGTAGTGGGGTATCAGATTTCTAGTCTCCCTTGTGGCTCTAATCTGATAGTGGTAGTGGGGTGGTAGATACCTAGTCTCCATTATGGCTCTAATCTGATAGAGGTAGAGGTGTGGTAGATACCTAGTCTCCATTATGGCTCTAATTTGGTAGTGGTAGTGGGGTGGTAGATACCTTGTCTCCATTATGGTTCTAATCTGATAGTGGTAGTGGAGTGGTAGATGCCTAGAGCCCGTATGGCTCTAATCTGATAGTGGTAGTGGGGAGGTAGATACCTAGTCTCCATTATGGCTCTAATCTGATAGAGGTAGTGGGGTGGTAGATACCTAGTCTCCATTATGGCTCTAATCTGATAGAGGTAGTGGGGTGGTAGATGCCTAGTGCCTTTATGGCTCTAATCTGATGGTGGTAGTGGGGTGGTAGATGCCTAGTGCCCTTATGGCTCTAATCTGATAGAGGTAGTGGGGTGGTAGATACCTAGTCTCCATTATGGCTCTAATCTAATAGTGGTAGTGGGGCGGTAGATGCCTAGTGCCTTTATGGCTCTAATCTGATAGTGGTAGTGGGGTGGTAGATGCCTAGTGCCCTTATGGCTCTAATCTGATAGTGGTAGTGGGGTGGTAGATGCCTATTGCCCTTATGGCTCTAATCTGATAGTGGTAGTGGGGTGGTAGATACCTAGTCTCCATTATGGCTCTAATCTGATAGAGGTAGTGGGGTGGTAGATGCCTAGTGCCTTTATGGCTCTAATCTGATAGTGGTAGCGGGGTGGTAGATGCCTAGTGCCCTTATGGCTCTAATCTGATAGTGGTAGTGTGGTGGTAGATGCCTATTGCCCTTATGGCTCTAATCTGATAGTGGTAGTGGGGTGATAGATACCTAGTCTCCATTATGGCTCTAATCTGATAGAGGTAGTGGGGTGGTAGATGCCTAGTGCCTTTATGGCTCTAATCTGATAGTGGTAGTGGGGTGGTAGATACCTAGTATCCATTATGGCTCTAATTTGGTAGTGGTAGTGGGGTGGTAGATACCTAGTCTCCATTATGGCTCTAATCTGATAGTGGTAGTGGGGTGGTAGATACCTAGTCTCCATTATGGCTCTAATCTGATAGAGGTAGTGGGGTGGTAGATGTCTTGTCTCCATTATGGCTCTAATCTAATAGTGGTAGTGGGGTATCAGATGTCTAGTCTCCCTTGTGGCTCTAATCTGATAGTGGTAGTGGGGTGGTAGATACCTAGTCTCCATTATGGCTCTAATTTGGTAGTGGTAGTAGGGTGGTAGATACCTAGTCTCCATTATGGTTCTAATCTGACAGTGGTAGTGGGGTGGGAGATACCTAGTCTCCATTATGGCTCTAATCTGATAGAGGTAGTGGGGTGGTAGATACCTAGTCTCCATTATGGCTCTAATCTGATAGTGGTAGTGGAGTGGTAGATGCCTAGAGCCCGTATGGCTCTAATCTGATAGTGGTAGTGGGGAGGTAGATACCTAGTCTCCATTATGGCTCTAATCTGATAGAGGTAGTGGGGTGGTAGATACCTAGTCTCCATTATGGCTCTAATCTGATAGAGGTAGTGGGGTGGGAGATACCTAGTCTCCATTATGGCTCTTATCTGATATTGGTAGTGGTTTTGGTAGATGCCTAGTGCCCTTATGGCTCTAATCTGATAGTGGTAGTGGGGTGGTAGATGCCTAGTGCCCTTATGGCTCTAATCTGATAGTGGTATTGGGGTGGTAGATGCCTAGTGCCCTTATGGCTCTAATATGATAGCGGTAGTGGGGTGGTAGATACCTAGTCTCCATTATGGCTCTAATCTGATAGTGGTAGTGGGGTGGTAGATACCTAGTCTCCATTATGGCTCTAATCTGATAGTGATAGTGGGGTGGTAGATGCCTAGTCTCCATTATGGTTCTAATCTGACAGTGGTAGTGGGGTGGTAGATGCCTAGTGCCCTTTTGGCTCTAATCTGATAGTGGTAGTGGGGTGGTAGAAACCTAGTCTCCATTATGGCTCTAATCTGATAGTGGTAGTGGGGTGGTAGATGCCTAGTGCCTTTATGGCTCTAATCTGATAGTGGTAGTGGGGTGGTAGATGCCTAGTGCCCTTATGGCTCTAATCTTACAGAGGTAGTGGGGTGGTAGATACCTAGTCTCCATTATGGCTCTAATCTGATAGAGGTAGTGGGGTGGGAGATACCTAGTCTCCATTATGGCTCTTATCTGATATTGGTAGTGGTTTTGGTAGATGCCTAGTGCCCTTATGGCTCTAATCTGATAGTGGTAGATGTCTAGTCTCCATTATGGCTCTAATCTGATAGTGGTAGTGGGGTGATAGATACCTAGTCTCCATTATGGCTCTAATCTGATAGTGGAAGTGGGGTGGTAGATACCTAGTTTCCATTATGGCTCTAATCTGATAATGGTAGTGGGGTGGTAGATGCCTAGTGCCTTTATGGCTCTAATCTGATAGTGGTAGTGGGGTGGTAGATGCCTAGTGCCCATATGGCTCTAATCTGATAGTGGTAGTGGGGTGGTAGATACCTAGTCTCCATTATGGCTCTAATCTGATAGTGGTAGTGGGGTGGTAGATGCCTAGTGCCTTTATGGCTCTAATCTGATAGTGGTAGTGGGGTGATAGATGCCTAGTGCCCTTATGGCTCTAATCTGATAGTGGTAGTGGGGTGGTAGATACCTAGTCTCCATTATGGCTCTAATCTGATAGTGGTAGTGGGGTTGTAGATACCTAGCCTCCATTATGGCTCTAATTTGGTCGTGGTAGTGGGGTGGTAGATACCTAGTCTCCATTATGGCTCTAATCTGGTAGTGGGGTGGAAGATACCTAGTCTCCATTATGGCTCTAATCTGATAGTGGTAGTGGGTTGGTAGATACCTAGTCTCTATTATGGCTCTAATCTGGTAGTGGTAGTGGTGTGGTTGATACCTAGTCTCCATTATGGCTCTAATCTGGTAGTGGTAGTGGGGTGGTAGATACCTAGTCTCCATTATGCCTCTAATCTGATAGTGGTAGTGGGGTGGTAGATACCTAGTCTCCATTATGGCTCTAATATTGATAGTGGTAGTGGGGTGGTAGATGCCTAGTGCCTTTATGGCTCTAATCTGATAGTGGTAGCGGGGTGGTAGATACCTAGTCTCCACTATGGCTCTAATCTGATAGTTGTAGTGGGGTGGAAGATACCTAGTCTCCATTATGGCTCTAATCTGATAGTGGTAGTGGGGTGATAGATGCCTAGTGCCCTTATGGCTCTAATCTGATAGTGGTAGTGGGGTGTTAGATACCTAGTCTCCATTATGGCTCTAATCTGATAGTGATAGTGGGGTGGTAGATGCCTAGTGCCCTTATGGCTCTAATCTGATAGTGGTAGTGGGGTGGTAGATACCTAGTCTCCATTATGGCTCTAATCTGATAGTGGTAGTGGGGTGGTAGATGCCTAGTGCCTTTATGGCTCTAATCTGATAGTGGTAGTGGGGTGGTAGATGCCTAGTGCCCTTATGGCTCTAATCTGATAGAGGTAGTGGGGTGGTAGATACCTAGTCTCCATTATGGCTCTAATCTAATAGTGGTAGTGGGGTGGTAGATGCCTAGTGCCTTTATGGCTCTAATCTGATAGTTGTAGTGGGGTGGTAGATGCCTAGTGCCCTTATGGCTCTAATCTGATAGTGGTAGTGGGGTGGTAGATGCCTAGTGCCCTTATGGCTCTAATCTGATAATGGTACTGGGGTGATAGATACCTAGTCTCCATTATGGCTCTAATCTGATAGAGGTAGTTGGGTGGTAGATACCTAGTCTCCATTATGGCTCTAATCTGATAGAGGTGGTGGGGTGGGAGATACCTAGTCTCCATTATGGCTCTTATCTGATATTGGTAGTGGTTTTGGTAGATGCCTAGTGCCCTTATGGCTCTAATCTGATAGTGGTAGATGTCTAGTCTCCATTATGGCTCTAATCTGGTAGTGGTAGTGGGGTGATAGATACCTAGTCTCCATTATGGCTCTAATCTGATAGTGGAAGTGGGGTGGTAGATGCCTAGTGCCTTTATGGCTCTAATCTGATAGTGGTAGTGGGGTGGTAGATGCCTAGTGCCCTTATGGCTCTAATATGATAGTGGTAGCGCGGTGGTAGATAACTAGTCTCCATTATGGCTCTAATCTGATAGTGGTAGTGGGGTGGTAGATACCTAGTCTCCATTATGGCTCTAATCTGATAGTGGTAGTGGGGTGGTAGATACCTAGTCTCCATTATGGCTCTAATCTGATAGTGGTAGTGGGGTGGTAGATGCCTAGTGCCCTTATGGCTCTAATCTGACAGAGGTAGTGGGGTGGTAGATACCTAGTCTCCATTATGGCTCTAATCTGATAGAGGTAGTGGGGTGGTAGATGTCTTGTCTCCATTATGGCTCTAATCTAATAGTGGTAGTGGGGTATCAGATGTCTAGTCTCCCTTGTGGCTCTAATCTGATAGTGGTAGTGGGGTGGTAGATACCTAGTCTCCATTATGGCTCTAATCTGATAGAGGTAGAGGTGTGGTAGATACCTAGTCTCCATTATGGCTCTAATTTGGTAGTGGTAGTGGGGTGGTAGATACCTAGTCTCCATTATGGTTCTAATCTGACAGTGGTAGTGGGGTGGGAGATACCTAGTCTCCATTATGGCTCTAATCTGATAGAGGTAGTGGGGTGGTAGATACCTAGTCTCCATTATGGCTCTAATCTGATAGTGGTAGTGGAGTGGTAGATGCCTAGAGCCCGTATGGCTCTAATCTGATAGTGGTAGTGGGGAGGTAGATACCTAGTCTCCATTATGGCTCTAATCTGATAGAGGTAGTGGGGTGGTAGATACCTAGTCTCCATTATGGCTCTAATCTGATAGAGGTAGTGGGGTGGGAGATACCTAGTCTCCATTATGGCTCTTATCTGATATTGGTAGTGGTTTTGGTAGATGCCTAGTGCCCTTATGGCTCTAATCTGATAGTGGTAGTGGGGTGGTAGATGCCTAGTGCCCTTATGGCTCTAATCTGATAGTGGTAGTGGGGTGGTAGATGCCTAGTGCCCTTATGGCTCTAATATGATAGCGATAGTGGGGTGGTAGATATCTAGTCTCCATTATGGCTCTAATCTGATAGTGGTAGTGGGGTGGTAGATACCTAGTCTCCATTATGGCTCTAATCTGATAGTGATAGTGGGGTGGTAGATGCCTAGTCTCCATTATGGTTCTAATCTGACAGTGGTAGTGGGGTGGTAGATGCCTAGTGCCCTTTTGGCTCTAATCTGATAGTGGTAGTGGGGTGGTAGATACCTAGTCTCCATTATGGCTCTAATCTGATAGTGGTAGTGGGGTGGTAGATGCCTAGTGCCTTTATGGCTCTAATCTGATAGTGGTAGTGGGGTGGTAGATGCCTAGTGCCCTTATGGCTCTAATCTGACAGAGGTAGTGGGGTGGTAGATACCTAGTCTCCATTATGGCTCTAATCTGATAGAGGTAGTGGGGTGGTAGATGTCTTGTCTCCATTATGGCTCTAATCTAATAGTGGTAGTGGGGTATCAGATGTCTAGTCTCCCTTGTGGCTCTAATCTGATAGTGGTAGTGGGGTGGTAGATACCTAGTCTCCATTATGGCTCTAATCTGATAGAGGTAGAGGTGTGGTAGATACCTAGTCTCCATTATGGCTCTAATTTGGTAGTGGAAGTGGGGTGGTAGATACCTAGTCTCCATTATGGTTCTAATCTGATAGTGGTAGTGGAGTGGTAGATGCCTAGAGCCCGTATGGCTCTAATCTGATAGTGGTAGTGGGGAGGTAGATACCTAGTCTCCATTATGGCACTAATCTGATAGAGGTAGTGGAGTGGTAGATACCTAGTCTCCATTATGGCTCTAATCTGATAGATGTAGTGGGGTGGGAGATACCTAGTGCCCTTATGGCTCTAATATGATATCGGTAGTGGGGTGGTAGATATCTAGTCTCCATTATGGCTCTAATCTGATAGTGGTAGTGGGGTGGTAGATACCTAGTCTCCATTATGGCTCTAATCTGATAGTGATAGTGGGGTGGTAGATGCCTAGTGCCCTTATGGCTCTAATCTGATAGTGGTAGTGGGGTGGTAGATACCTAGTCTCCATTATGGCTCTAATCTGATAGTGGTAGTGGGGTGGTAGATGCCTAGTGCCTTTATGGCTCTAATCTGATGGTGGTAGTGGGGTGGTAGATGCCTAGTGCCCTTATGGCTCTAATCTGATAGAGGTAGTGGGGTGGTAGATACCTAGTCTCCATTATGGCTCTAATCTAATAGTGGTAGTGGGGTGGTAGATGCCTAGTGCCTTTATGGCTCTAATCTGATAGTGGTAGTGGGGTGGTAGATGCCTAGTGCCCTTATGGCTCTAATCTGATAGTGGTAGTGGGGTGGTAGATGCCTAGTGCCCTTATGGCTCTAATCTGATAATGGTACTGGGGTGATAGATACCTAGTCTCCATTATGGCTCTAATCTAAAAGAGGTAGTGGGGTGGTAGATACCTAGTCTCCATTATGGCTCTAATCTGATAGAGGTAGTGGGGTGGGAGATACCTAGTCTCCATTATGGCTCTTATCTGATATTGGTAGTGGTTTTGGTAGATGCCTTGTGCCCTTATGGCTCTAATCTGATAGTGGTAGTGGGGTGGTAGATGCCTAGTGCCCTTATGGCTCTAATCTGATAGTGGTAGTGGGGTGGTAGATATCTAGTCTCCATTATGGCTCTAATCTGATAGTGGTAGTGGGGTGGTAGATACCTAGTCTCCATTATGGCTCTAATCTGATAGTGATAGTGGGGTGGTAGATGCCTAGTGCCCTTATGGCTCTAATCTGATAGTGGTAGTGGGGTGGTAGATACCTAGTCTCCATTATGGCTCTAATCTGATAGTGGTAGTGGGGTGGTAGATGCCTAGTGCCTTTATGGCTCTAATCTGATGGTGGTAGTGGGGTGGTAGATGCCTAGTGCCCTTATGGCTCTAATCTGATATAGGTAGTGGGGTGGTAGATACCTAGTCTCCATTATGGCTCTAATCTAATAGTGGTAGTGGGGTGGTAGATGCCTAGTGCCTTTATGGCTCTAATCTGATAGTGGTAGTGGGGTGGTAGATGCCTAGTGCCCTTATGGCTCTAATCTGATAGTGGTAGTGGGGTGGTAGTTGCCTAGTGCCCTTATGGCTCTAATCTGATAATGGTACTGGGGTGATAGATACCTAGTCTCCATTATGGCTCTAATCTGATAGAGGTAGTGGGGTGGTAGATACCTAGTCTCCATTATGGCTCTAATCTGATAGAGGTAGTGGGGTGGGAGATACCTAGTCTCCATTATGGCTCTTATCTGATATTGGTAGTGGTTTTGGTAGATGCCTAGTGCCCTTATGGCTCTAATCTGATAGTGGTAGTGGGGTGGTAGATGCCTAGTGCCCTTATGGCTCTAATCTGATAGTGGTAGTGGGGTGGTAGATGCCTAGTGCCCTTATTTACATTTACATTTAAGTCATTTAGCAGACGCTCTTATCCAGAGCGACTTACAAATTGGAAAGTTCATACATATTCATCCTGGTCCCCCCGTGGGGAATGAACCCACAACCCTGGCGTTGCAAGCGCCATGCTCTACCAACTGAGCCACACGGGACCGTGTGGCTCTAATATGATAGCGGTAGTGGGGTGGTAGATATCTAGTCTCCATTATGGCTCTAATCTGATAGTGGTAGTGGGGTGGTAGATACCTAGTCTCCATTATGGCTCTAATCTGATAGTGATAGTGGGGTGGTAGATGCCTAGTGCCCTTATGGCTCTAATCTGATAGTGGTAGTGGGGTGGTAGATACCTAGTCTCCATTATGGCTCTAATCTGATAGTGGTAGTGGGGTGGTAGATGCCTAGTGCCTTTATGGCTCTAATCTGATGGTGGTAGTGGGGTGGTAGATGCCTAGTGCCCTTATGGCTCTAATCTGATAGAGGTAGTGGGGTGGTAGATACCTAGTCTCCATTATGGCTCTAATCTGATAGTGGTAGTGGGGTGGTAGATGCCTAGTGCCTTTATGTCTCTAATCTGATAGTGGTAGTGGGGTGGTAGATGCCTAGTGCCCTTATGGCTCTAATCTGATAGTGGTAGTGGGGTGGTAGATGCCTAGTGCCCTTATGGCTCTAATCTGATAATGGTACTGGGGTGATAGATACCTAGTCTCCATTATGGCTCTAATCTGATAGAGGTAGTGGGGTGGTAGATACCTAGTCTCCATTATGGCTCTAATCTGATAGAGGTAGTGGGGTGGGAGATACCTAGTCTCCATTATGGCTCTTATCTGATATTGGTAGTGGTTTTGGTAGATGCCTAGTGCCCTTATGGCTCTAATCTGATAGTGGTAGTGGGGTGGTAGATGCCTAGTGCCCTTATGGCTCTAATCTGATAGTGGTAGCGCGGTGGTAGATAACTAGTCTCCATTATGGCTCTAATCTGATAGTGGTAGTGGGGTGGTAGATACCTAGTCTCCATTATGGCTCTAATCTGATAGTGGTAGTGGGGTGGTAGATACCTAGTCTCCATTATGGCTCTAATCTGATAGTGGTAGTGGGGTGGTAGATGCCTAGTGCCCTTATGGCTCTAATCTGACAGAGGTAGTGGGGTGGTAGATACCTAGTCTCCATTATGGCTCTAATCTGATAGAGGTAGTGGGGTGGTAGATGTCTTGTCTCCATTATGGCTCTAATCTAATAGTGGTAGTGGGGTATCAGATGTCTAGTCTCCCTTGTGGCTCTAATCTGATAGTGGTAGTGGGGTGGTAGATACCTAGTCTCCATTATGGCTCTAATCTGATAGTGGTAGTGGGGTGGTAGATGCCTAGTCTCCATGATGGTTCTAATCTGACAGTGGTAGTGGGGTGGTAGATGCCTAGTGCCTTTATGGCTCTAATCTGATAGTGGTAGTGGGGTGGTAGATGCCTAGTGCCCTTATGGCTCTAATCTGACAGAGGTAGTGGGGTGGTAGATACCTAGTCTCCATTATGGCTCTAATCTGATAGAGGTAGTGGGGTGGTAGATGTCTTGTCTCCATTATGGCTCTAATCTAATAGTGGTAGTGGGGTATCAGATGTCTAGTCTCCCTTGTGGCTCTAATCTGATAGTGGTAGTGGGGTGGTAGATACCTAGTCTCCATTATGGCTCTAATCTGATAGAGGTAGAGGTGTGGTAGATACCTAGTCTCCATTATGGCTCTAATTTGGTAGTGGTAGTGGGGTGGTAGATACCTAGTCTCCATTATGGTTCTAATCTGATAGTGGTAGTGGAGTGGTAGATGCCTAGAGCCCGTATGGCTCTAATCTGATAGTGGTAGTGGGGAGGTAGATACCTAGTCTCCATTATGGCACTAATCTGATAGAGGTAGTGGAGTGGTAGATACCTAGTCTCCATTATGGCTCTAATCTGATAGATGTAGTGGGGTGGGAGATACCTAATCTCCATTATAGCTCTTATCTGATATTGGTAGTGGTTTTGGTAGATGCCTAGTGCCCTTATGGCTCTAATCTGATAGTGGTAGTGGGGTGGTAGATGCCTAGTGCCCTTATGGCTCTAATATGATATCGGTAGTGGGGTGGTAGATATCTAGTCTCCATTATGGCTCTAATCTGATAGTGGTAGTGGGGTGGTAGATACCTAGTCTCCATTATGGCTCTAATCTGATAGTGATAGTGGGGTGGTAGATGCCTAGTGCCCTTATGGCTCTAATCTGATAGTGGTAGTGGGGTGGTAGATACCTAGTCTCCATTATGGCTCTAATCTGATAGTGGTAGTGGGGTGGTAGATGCCTAGTGCCTTTATGGCTCTAATCTGATGGTGGTAGTGGGGTGGTAGATGCCTAGTGCCCTTATGGCTCTAATCTGATAGAGGTAGTGGGGTGGTAGATACCTAGTCTCCATTATGGCTCTAATCTAATAGTGGTAGTGGGGTGGTAGATGCCTAGTGCCTTTATGGCTCTAATCTGATAGTGGTAGTGGGGTGGTAGATGCCTAGTGCCCTTATGGCTCTAATCTGATAGTGGTAGTGGGGTGGTAGATGCCTAGTGCCCTTATGGCTCTAATCTGATAATGGTACTGGGGTGATAGATACCTAGTCTCCATTATGGCTCTAATCTGATAGAGGTAGTGGGGTGGTAGATACCTAGTCTCCATTATGGCTCTAATCTGATAGAGGTAGTGGGGTGGGAGATACCTAGTCTCCATTATGGCTCTTATCTGATATTGGTAGTGGTTTTGGTAGATGCCTAGTGCCCTTATGGCTCTAATCTGATAGTGGTAGTGGGGTGGTAGATGCCTAGTGCCCTTATGGCTCTAATCTGATAGTGGTAGTGGGGTGGTAGATGCCTAGTGCCCTTATTTACATTTACATTTAAGTCATTTAGCAGACGCTCTTATCCAGAGCGACTTACAAATTGGAAAGTTCATACATATTCATCCTGGTCCCCCCGTGGGGAATGAACCCACAACCCTGGCGTTGCAAGCGCCATGCTCTACCAACTCTAATATGATAGCGGTAGTGGGGTGGTAGATATCTAGTCTCCATTATGGCTCTAATCTGATAGTGGTAGTGGGGTGGTAGATACCTAGTCTCCATTATGGCTCTAATCTGATAGAGGTAGTGGGGTGGGAGATACCTAGTCTCCATTATGGCTCTTATCTGATATTGGTAGTGGTTTTGGTAGATGCCTAGTGCCCTTATGGCTCTAATCTGATAGTGGTAGTGGGGTGGTAGATGCCTAGTGCCCTTATGGCTCTAATCTGATAGTGGTAGTGGGGTGGTAGATGCCTAGTGCCCTTATTTACATTTACATTTAAGTCATTTAGCAGACGCTCTTATCCAGAGCGACTTACAAATTGGAAAGTTCATACATATTCATCCTGGTCCCCCCGTGGGGAATGAACCCACAACCCTGGCGTTGCAAGCGCCATGCTCTACCAACTGAGCCACACGGTAGTGGGGTGGTAGACCTAGTCTCCATTATGGCTCTAATCTGATAGTGGTAGTGGGGTGGTAGATACCTAGTCTCCATTATGGCTCTAATCTGATAGTGATAGTGGGGTGGTAGATGCCTAGTGCCCTTATGGCTCTAATCTGATAGTGGTAGTGGGGTGGTAGATACCTAGTCTCCATTATGGCTCTAATCTGATAGTGGTAGTGGGGTGGTAGATGCCTAGTGCCTTTATGGCTCTAATCTGATGGTGGTAGTGGGGTGGTAGATGCCTAGTGCCCTTATGGCTCTAATCTGATAGAGGTAGTGGGGTGGTAGATACCTAGTCTCCATTATGGCTCTAATCTAATAGTGGTAGTGGGGTGGTAGATGCCTAGTGCCTTTATGTCTCTAATCTGATAGTGGTAGTGGGGTGGTAGATGCCTAGTGCCCTTATGGCTCTAATCTGATAGTGGTAGTGGGGTGGTAGATGCCTAGTGCCCTTATGGCTCTAATCTGATAATGGTACTGGGGTGATAGATACCTAGTCTCCATTATGGCTCTAATCTGATAGAGGTAGTGGGGTGGTAGATACCTAGTCTCCATTATGGCTCTAATCTGATAGAGGTAGTGGGGTGGGAGATACCTAGTCTCCATTATGGCTCTTATCTGATATTGGTAGTGGTTTTGGTAGATGCCTAGTGCCCTTATGGCTCTAATCTGATAGTGGTAGTGGGGTGGTAGATGCCTAGTGCCCTTATGGCTCTAATCTGATAGTGGTAGCGCGGTGGTAGATAACTAGTCTCCATTATGGCTCTAATCTGATAGTGGTAGTGGGGTGGTAGATACCTAGTCTCCATTATGGCTCTAATCTGATAGTGGTAGTGGGGTGGTAGATACCTAGTCTCCATTATGGCTCTAATCTGATAGTGGTAGTGGGGTGGTAGATGCCTAGTGCCCTTATGGCTCTAATCTGACAGAGGTAGTGGGGTGGTAGATACCTAGTCTCCATTATGGCTCTAATCTGATAGAGGTAGTGGGGTGGTAGATGTCTTGTCTCCATTATGGCTCTAATCTAATAGTGGTAGTGGGGTATCAGATGTCTAGTCTCCCTTGTGGCTCTAATCTGATAGTGGTAGTGGGGTGGTAGATACCTAGTCTCCATTATGGCTCTAATCTGATAGTGATAGTGGGGTGGTAGATGCCTAGTCTCCATTATGGTTCTAATCTGACAGTGGTAGTGGGGTGGTAGATGCCTAGTGCCTTTATGGCTCTAATCTGATAGTGGTAGTGGGGTGGTAGATGCCTAGTGCCCTTATGGCTCTAATCTGACAGAGGTAGTGGGGTGGTAGATACCTAGTCTCCATTATGGCTCTAATCTGATAGAGGTAGTGGGGTGGTAGATGTCTTGTCTCCATTATGGCTCTAATCTAATAGTGGTAGTGGGGTATCAGATGTCTAGTCTCCCTTGTGGCTCTAATCTGATAGTGGTAGTGGGGTGGTAGATACCTAGTCTCCATTATGGCTCTAATCTGATAGAGGTAGAGGTGTGGTAGATACCTAGTCTCCATTATGGCTCTAATTTGGTAGTGGTAGTGGGGTGGTAGATACCTAGTCTCCATTATGGTTCTAATCTGATAGTGGTAGTGGAGTGGTAGATGCCTAGAGCCCGTATGGCTCTAATCTGATAGTGGTAGTGGGGAGGTAGATACCTAGTCTCCATTATGGCACTAATCTGATAGAGGTAGTGGAGTGGTAGATACCTAGTCTCCATTATGGCTCTAATCTGATAGATGTAGTGGGGTGGGAGATACCTAATCTCCATTATAGCTCTTATCTGATATTGGTAGTGGTTTTGGTAGATGCCTAGTGCCCTTATGGCTCTAATCTGATAGTGGTAGTGGGGTGGTAGATGCCTAGTGCCCTTATGGCTCTAATATGATATCGGTAGTGGGGTGGTAGATATCTAGTCTCCATTATGGCTCTAATCTGATAGTGGTAGTGGGGTGGTAGATACCTAGTCTCCATTATGGCTCTAATCTGATAGTGATAGTGGGGTGGTAGATGCCTAGTGCCCTTATGGCTCTAATCTGATAGTGGTAGTGGGGTGGTAGATACCTAGTCTCCATTATGGCTCTAATCTGATAGTGGTAGTGGGGTGGTAGATGCCTAGTGCCTTTATGGCTCTAATCTGATGGTGGTAGTGGGGTGGTAGATGCCTAGTGCCCTTATGGCTCTAATCTGATAGAGGTAGTGGGGTGGTAGATACCTAGTCTCCATTATGGCTCTAATCTAATAGTGGTAGTGGGGTGGTAGATGCCTAGTGCCTTTATGGCTCTAATCTGATAGTGGTAGTGGGGTGGTAGATGCCTAGTGCCCTTATGGCTCTAATCTGATAGTGGTAGTGGGGTGGTAGATGCCTAGTGCCCTTATGGCTCTAATCTGATAATGGTACTGGGGTGATAGATACCTAGTCTCCATTATGGCTCTAATCTGATAGAGGTAGTGGGGTGGTAGATACCTAGTCTCCATTATGGCTCTAATCTGATAGAGGTAGTGGGGTGGGAGATACCTAGTCTCCATTATGGCTCTTATCTGATATTGGTAGTGGTTTTGGTAGATGCCTAGTGCCCTTATGGCTCTAATCTGATAGTGGTAGTGGGGTGGTAGATGCCTAGTGCCCTTATGGCTCTAATCTGATAGTGGTAGTGGGGTGGTAGATGCCTAGTGCCCTTATTTACATTTACATTTAAGTCATTTAGCAGACGCTCTTATCCAGAGCGACTTACAAATTGGAAAGTTCATACATATTCATCCTGGTCCCCCCGTGGGGAATGAACCCACAACCCTGGCGTTGCAAGCGCCATGCTCTACCAACTCTAATATGATAGCGGTAGTGGGGTGGTAGATATCTAGTCTCCATTATGGCTCTAATCTGATAGTGGTAGTGGGGTGGTAGATACCTAGTCTCCATTATGGCTCTAATCTGATAGTGATAGTAGGGTGGTAGATGCCTAGTGCCCTTATGGCTCTAATCTGATAGTGGTAGTGGGGTGGTAGATACCTAGTCTCCATTATGGCTCTAATCTGATAGTGGTAGTGGGGTGGTAGATGCCTAGTGCCTTTATGGCTCTAATCTGATGGTGGTAGTGGGGTGGTAGATGCCTAGTGCCCTTATGGCTCTAATCTGATAGAGGTAGTGGGGTGGTAGATACCTAGTCTCCATTATGGCTCTAATCTAATAGTGGTAGTGGGGTGGTAGATGCCTAGTGCCTTTATGGCTCTAATCTGATAGTGGTAGTGGGGTGGTAGATGCCTAGTGCCCTTATGGCTCTAATCTGATAGTGGTAGTGGGGTGGTAGATGCCTAGTGCCCTTATGGCTCTAATCTGATAATGGTACTGGGGTGATAGATACCTAGTCTCCATTATGGCTCTAATCTGATAGAGGTAGTGGGGTGGTAGATACCTAGTCTCCATTATGGCTCTAATCTGATAGAGGTAGTGGGGTGGGAGATACCTAGTCTCCATTATGGCTCTTATCTGATATTGGTAGTGGTTTTGGTAGATGCCTAGTGCCCTTATGGCTCTAATCGGATAGTGGTAGTGGGGTGGTAGATGCCTAGTGCCCTTATGGCTCTAATCTGATAGTGGTAGTGGGGTGGTAGATGCCTAGTGCCCTTATGGCTCTAATATGATAGCGGTAGTGGGGTGGTAGATATCTAGTCTCCATTATGGCTCTAATCTGATAGTGGTAGTGGGGTGGTAGATACCTAGTCTCCATTATGGCTCTAATCTGATAGTGATAGTGGGGTGGTAGATGCCTAGTGCCCTTATGGCTCTAATCTGATAGTGGTAGTGGGGTGGTAGATACCTAGTCTCCATTATGGCTCTAATCTGATAGTGGTAGTGGGGTGGTAGATGCCTAGTGCCTTTATGGCTCTAATCTGATGGTGGTAGTGGGGTGGTAGATGCCTAGTGCCCTTATGGCTCTAATCTGATAGAGGTAGTGGGGTGGTAGATACCTATTCTCCTTTATGGCTCTAATCTGATAGTGGTAGTGGGGTGGTAGATGCCTAGTGCCCTTATGGCTCTAATCTGATAGTGGTAGTGGGGTGGTAGATGCCTAGTGCCCTTATGGCTCTAATCTGATAATGGTACTAGGGTGATAGATACCTAGTCTCCATTATGGCTCTAATCTGATAGAGGTAGTGGGGTGGTAGATACCTAGTCTCCATTATGGCTCTAATCTGATAGAGGTAGTGGGGTGGGAGATACCTAGTCTCCATTATGGCTCTTATCTGATATTGGTAGTGGTTTTGGTAGATGCCTAGTGCCCTTATGGCTCTAATCTGATAGTGGTAGATGTCTAGTCTCCATTATGGCTCTAATCTGATAGTGGTAGTGGGGTGATAGATACCTAGTCTCCATTATGGCTCTAATCTGATAGTGGAAGTGGGGTGGTAGATACCTAGTTTCAATTATGGCTCTAATCTGATAATGGTAGTGGGGTGGTAGATGCCTAGTGCCTTTATGGCTCTAATCTGATAGTGGTAGTGGGGTGGTAGATACCTAGTCTCCATTATGGCTCTAATCTGATAGTGGTAGTGGGGTGTTAGATGCCTAGTGCCTTTATGGCTCTAATCTGATAGTGGTAGTGGGGTGATAGATGCCTAGTGCCCTTATGGCTCTAATCTGATAGTGGTAGTGGGGTGGAAGATACCTAGTCTCCATTATGGCTCTAATCTGATAGTGGTAGTGGGTTGGTAGATACCTAGTCTCTATTATGGCTCTAATCTGGTAGTGGTAGTGGTGTGGTTGATACCTAGTCTCCATTATGGCTCTAATCTGGTAGTGGTAGTGGGGTGGTAGATACCTAGTCTCCACTATGGCTATAATCTGATAGTTGTAGTGGGGTGGAAGATACCTAGTCTCCATTATGGCTCTAATCTGATAGTGGTAGTGGGGTGATAGATGCCTAGTGCCCTTATGGCTCTAATCTGATAGTGGTAGTGGGGTGGTAGATGCCTAGTGCCCTTATTTACATTTACATTTAAGTCATTTAGCAGACGCTCTTATCCAGAGCGACTTACAAATTGGAAAGTTCATACATATTCATCCTGGTCCCCCCGTGGGGAATGAACCCACAACCCTGGCGTTGCAAGCGCCATGCTCTACCAACTGAGCCACACGGGACCGTGTGGCTCTAATATGATAGCGGTAGTGGGGTGGTAGATATCTAGTCTCCATTATGGCTCTAATCTGATAGTGGTAGTGGGGTGGTAGATACCTAGTCTCCATTATGGCTCTAATCTGATAGTGATAGTGGGGTGGTAGATGCCTAGTGCCCTTATGGCTCTAATCTGATAGTGGTAGTGGGGTGGTAGATACCTAGTCTCCATTATGGCTCTAATCTGATAGTGGTAGTGGGGTGGTAGATGCCTAGTGCCTTTATGGCTCTAATCTGATGGTGGTAGTGGGGTGGTAGATGCCTAGTGCCCTTATGGCTCTAATCTGATAGAGGTAGTGGGGTGGTAGATACCTAGTCTCCATTATGGCTCTAATCTAATAGTGGTAGTGGGGTGGTAGATGCCTAGTGCCTTTATGGCTCTAATCTGATAGTGGTAGTGGGGTGGTAGATGCCTAGTGCCCTTATGGCTCTAATCTGATAGTGGTAGTGGGGTGGTAGATGCCTAGTGCCCTTATGGCTCTAATCTGATAATGGTACTGGGGTGATAGATACCTAGTCTCCATTATGGCTCTAATCTGATAGAGGTAGTGGGGTGGTAGATACCTAGTCTCCATTATGGCTCTTATCTGATATTGGTAGTGGTTTTGGTAGATGCCTAGTGCCCTTATGGCTCTAATCTGATAGTGGTAGTGGGGTGGTAGATGCCTAGTGCCCTTATGGCTCTAATCTGATAGTGGTGGTGGGGTGGTAGATGCCTAGTCTCCATGATGGTTCTAATCTGATAGTGGTAGTGGGGTGGGAGATACCTAGTCTCCATTATGGCTCTAATCTGAAAGAGGTAGTGGGGTGGTAGATACCTAGTCTCCATTATGGTTCTAATCTGATAGTGGTAGTGGGGTGGTAGATGTCTAGTGCCCTTTTGGCTCTAATCTGATAGTGGTAGATGTCTAGTCTCCATTATGGCTCTAATCTGATAGTGGTAGTGGGGTGGTAGATGTCTAGTGCCCTTATGGCTCTAATCTGATAATGGTAGTGGGGTGATAGATACCTAGTCTCCATTATGGCTCTAATCTGATAGTGGTAGTGGAGTGGTAGATGCCTAGAGCCCGTATGGCTCTAATCTGATAGTGGTAGTGGGGTGGTAGATGCCTAGTCTCCATTATGGCTCTAATCTGATAGTGGTAGTGGGGTGGTAGATGCCTAGTGACTTTATGGCTCTAATCTGATAGTGGTAGTGGGGTGGTAGATGCCTAGTGCCCTTATGGCTCTAATCTGATAGTGGTAGTGGGGTGGTAGATGCCTAGTGCCTTTATGGCTCTAATCTGATAGTGGTAGTGGGGTGGTAGATGCCTAGTGCCCTTATGGCTCTAATCTGATAGTGGTAGTGGGGTGGTAGATACCTAGTCTCCATTATGGCTCTAATCTGCTAGTGGTAGTGGGGTGGTAGATGCCTAGTGCCTTTATGGCTCTAATCTGATAGTGGTAGTGGGGTGGTAGATGCCTAGTGCCCTTATGGCTCTAATCTGATAGTGGTAGAAGGGTGGTAGATACCTAGTCTCCATTATGGCTCTAATCTGATAGTGGTAGTGGGGTGGTAGATGTCTAGTGCCCTTATGGCTCTAATCTGATAGTGGTCGTGGGGTGGTAGATGCCTAGTGCCTTTATGGCTCTAATCTGATAGTGGTAGTGGGGTGATAGATGCCTAGTGCCCTTATTGCTCTAATCTGATAGTGGTAGTGGGGTGGTAGATACCTAGTCTCCATTATGGCTCTAATCTGATAGTGGTAGTGGGGTGGGAGATACCTAGTCTCCATTATGGCTCTAATCTGATAGATGTAGTGGGGTGGTAGATACCTAGTCTCCATTATGGCTCTAATCTGATAGTGGTAGTGGGGTGGTAGATGCCTAGTGCCCTTATGGCTCTAATCTGATAATGGTAGTGGGGTGATAGATACCTAGTCTCCATTATGGCTCTAATCTGATAGTGGTAGTGGAGTGGTAGATGCCTAGAGCCCGTATGGCTCTAATCTGATAGTGGTAGTGGGGTGGTAGATACCTAGTCTCCATTATGGCTCTAATCTGATAGTGGTAGTGGGGTGGTAGATGCCTAGTGCCTTTATGGCTCTAATCTGATAGTGGTAGTGGGGTGGTAGATACCTTGTGCCCTTATGGCTCTAATCTGATAGTGGTAGTGGGGTGGTAGATGCCTAGTGCCTTTATGAATCTAATCTGATAGTGGTAGTGGGGTGGTAGATGCCTAGTGCCCTTATGGCTCTAATCTGATAGTGGTAGTGGGGTGGTAGATACCTAGTCTCCATTATGGCTCTAATCTGCTAGTGGTAGTGGGGTGGTAGATGCCTAGTGCCTTTAAGGCTCTAATCTGATAGTGGTAGTGGGGTGGTAGATGCCTAGTGTCCTTATGGCTCTAATCTGATAGTGGTAGAAGGGTGGTAGATACCTAGTCTCCATTATGGCTCTAATCTGATAGTGGTCGTGGGGTGGTAGATGCCTAGTGCCTTTATGGCTCTAATCTGATAGTGGTAGTGGGGTGATAGATGCCTAGTGCCCTTATTGCTCTAATCTGATAGTGGTAGTGGGGTGGTAGATACCTAGTCTCCATTATGGCTCTAATCTGATAGTGGTAGTGGGGTGGTAGATGCCTAGTGCCTTTATGGATCTAATCTGATAGTGGTAGTGGGGTGGTAGATGCCTAGTGCCCTTATGGCTCTAGTCTGATAGTGGTAGTGGGGTGGTAGATACCTAGTCTCCATTATGGCTCTAATCTGATAGTGGTAGTGGGGTGGTAGATGCCTAGTGCCTTTATGGCTCCAATCTGATAGTGGTAGTGGGGTGGTAGATGCCAAGTGCCCTTATGGCTCTAATCTGATAGTGGTAGTGGGGTGGTAGATACCTAGTCTCCACTATGGCTCTAATCTGATAGTTGTAGTGGGGTGGTAGATACCTAGTCTCCATTATGGCTCTAATCTGATAGTGATAGTGGGGTGGTAGATGCCTAGTGCCCTTATGGCTCTAATCTGATATTGGTAGTGGGGTGGTAGATACCTAGTCTCCATTATGGCTCTAATCTGATAGTGGTAGTGGGGTGGTAGATTTCTAGTGCCCTTATGGCTCTAATCTGATAGAGGTAGTGGGGTGGTAGATACCTAGTCTCCATTATGGCTCTAATCTGATAGAGGTAGTGGGGTGGTAGATACCTAGTCTCCATTATGGCTCTAATCTGATATAGGTAGTGGGGTGGTAGATGCCTAGTCTCCATGATGGTTCTAATCTGATAGTGGTAGTGGGGTGGGAGATACCTAGTCTCCATTATGGCTCTAATCTGAAAGAGGTAGTGGGGTGGTAGATACCTAGTCTCCATTATGGTTCTAATCTGATAGTGGTAGTGGGGTGGTAGATGTCTAGTGCCCTTTTGGCTCTAATCTGATAGTGGTAGATGTCTAGTCTCCATTATGGCTCTAATCTGATAGTGGTAGTGGGGTGGTAGATGTCTAGTGCCCTTATGGCTCTAATCTGATAATGGTAGTGGGGTGATAGATACCTAGTCTCCATTATGGCTCTAATCTGATAGTGGTAGTGGAGTGGTAGATGCCTAGAGCCCGTATGGCTCTAATCTGATAGTGGTAGTGGGGTGGTAGATACCTAGTCTCCATTATGGCTCTAATCTGATAGTGGTAGTGGGGTGGTAGATGCCTAGTGCCTTTATGGCTCTAATCTGATAGTGGTAGTGGGGTGGTAGATGCCTAGTGCCCTTATGGCTCTAATCTGATAGTGGTAGTGGGGTGATAGATGCCTAGTGCCCTTATTGCTCTAATCTGATAGTGGTAGTGGGGTGGTAGATACCTAGTCTCCATTATGGCTCTAATCTGATAGTGGTAGTGGGGTGGTAGATGCCTAGTGCCTTTATGGATCTAATCTGATAGTGGTAGTGGGGTGGTAGATGCCTAGTGCCCTTATGGCTCTAGTCTGATAGTGGTAGTGGGGTGGTAGATACCTAGTCTCCATTATGGCTCTAATCTGATAGTGGTAGTGGGGTGGTAGATGCCTAGTGCCTTTATGGCTCTAATCTGATAGTGGTAGTGGGGTGGTAGATGCCAAGTGCCCTTATGGCTCTAATCTGATAGTGGTAGTGGGGTGGTAGATACCTAGTCTCCACTATGGCTCTAATCTGATAGTTGTAGTGGGGTGGTAGATACCTAGTGTCCATTATGGCTCTAATCTGATAGTGATAGTGGGGTGGTAGATGCCTAGTGCCCTTATGGCTCTAATCTGATATTGGTAGTGGGGTGGTAGATACCTAGTCTCCATTATGGCTCTAATCTGATAGTGGTAGTGGGGTGGTAGATTTCTAGTGCCCTTATGGCTCTAATCTGATAGAGGTAGTGGGGTGGTAGATACCTAGTCTCCATTATGGCTCTAATCTGATAGAGGTAGTGGGGTGGTAGATACCTAGTCTCCATTATGGCTCTAATCTGATATAGGTAGTGGGGTGGTAGATGCCTAGTCTCCATGATGGTTCTAATCTGATAGTGGTAGTGGGGTGGGAGATACCTAGTCTCCATTATGGCTCTAATCTGAAAGAGGTAGTGGGGTGGTAGATACCTAGTCTCCATTATGGTTCTAATCTGATAGTGGTAGTGGGGTGGTAGATGTCTAGTGCCCTTTTGGCTCTAATCTGATAGTGGTAGATGTCTAGTCTCCATTATGGCTCTAATCTGATAGTGGTAGTGGGGTGGTAGATGTCTAGTGCCCTTATGGCTCTAATCTGATAATGGTAGTGGGGTGATAGATACCTAGTCTCCATTATGGCTCTAATCTGATAGTGGTAGTGGAGTGGTAGATGCCTAGAGCCCGTATGGCTCTAATCTGATAGTGGTAGTGGGGTGGTAGATACCTAGTCTCCATTATGGCTCTAATCTGATAGTGGTAGTGGGGTGGTAGATGCCTAGTGCCTTTATGGCTCTAATCTGATAGTGGTAGTGGGGTGGTAGATGCCTAGTGCCCTTATGGCTCTAATCTGATAGTGGTAGTGGGGTGGTAGATGCCTAGTGCCTTTATGGCTCTAATCTGATAGTGGTAGTGGGGTGGTAGATGCCTAGTGCCCTTATGGCTCTAATCTGATAGTGGTAGTGGGGTGGTAGATACCTAGTCTCCATTATGGCTCTAATCTGCTAGTGGTAGTGGGGTGGTAGATGCCTTGTGCCTTTATGGCTCTAATCTGATAGTGGTAGTGGGGTGGTAGATGCCTAGTGCCCTTATGGCTCTAATCTGATAGTGGTAGAAGGGTGGTAGATACCTAGTCTCCATTATGGCTCTAATCTGATAGTGGTAGTGGGGTGGTAGATGTCTAGTGCCCTTATGGCTCTAATCTGATAGTGGTAGTGGGGTGATAGATGCCTAGTGCCCTTATTGCTCTAATCTGATAGTGGTAGTGGGGTGGTAGATACCTAGTCTCCATTATGGCTCTAATCTGATAGTGGTAGTGGGGTGGGAGATACCTAGTCTCCATTATGGCTCTAATCTGATAGATGTAGTGGGGTGGTAGATACCTAGTCTCCATTATGGCTCTAATCTGATAGTGGTAGTGGGGTGGTAGATGCCTAGTGCCCTTATGGCTCTAATCTGATAATGGTAGTGGGGTGATAGATACCTAGTCTCCATTATGGCTCTAATCTGATAGTGGTAGTGGAGTGGTAGATGCCTAGAGCCCGTATGGCTCTAATCTGATAGTGGTAGTGGGGTGGTAGATACCTAGTCTCCATTATGGCTCTAATCTGATAGTGGTAGTGGGGTGGTAGATGCCTAGTGCCTTTATGGCTCTAATCTGATAGTGGTAGTGGGGTGGTAGATGCCAAGTGCCCTTATGGCTCTAATCTGATAGTGGTAGTGGGGTGGTAGATACCTAGTCTCCACTATGGCTCTAATCTGATAGTGGTAGTGGGGTGGTAGATGCCTAGTGTCCTTATGGCTCTAATCTGATAGTGGTAGAAGGGTGGTAGATACCTAGTCTCCATTATGGCTCTAATCTGATAGTGGTCGTGGGGTGGTAGATGCCTAGTGCCTTTATGGCTCTAATCTGATAGTGGTAGTGGGGTGATAGATGCCTAGTGCCCTTATTGCTCTAATCTGATAGTGGTAGTGGGGTGGTAGATACCTAGTCTCCATTATGGCTCTAATCTGATAGTGGTAGTGGGGTGGTAGATGCCTAGTGCCTTTATGGATCTAATCTGATAGTGGTAGTGGGGTGGTAGATGCCTAGTGCCCTTATGGCTCTAGTCTGATAGTGGTAGTGGGGTGGTAGATACCTAGTCTCCATTATGGCTCTAATCTGATAGTGGTAGTGGGGTGGTAGATGCCTAGTGCCTTTATGGCTCTAATCTGATAGTGGTAGTGGGGTGGTAGATGCCAAGTGCCCTTATGGCTCTAATCTGATAGTGGTAGTGGGGTGGTAGATACCTAGTCTCCACTATGGCTCTAATCTGATAGTTGTAGTGGGGTGGTAGATACCTAGTCTCCATTATGGCTCTAATCTGATAGTGATAGTGGGGTGGTAGATGCCTAGTGCCCTTATGGCTCTAATCTGATATTGGTAGTGGGGTGGTAGATACCTAGTCTCCATTATGGCTCTAATCTGATAGTGGTAGTGGGGTGGTAGATTTCTAGTGCCCTTATGGCTCTAATCTGATAGAGGTAGTGGGGTGGTAGATACCTAGTCTCCATTATGGCTCTAATCTGATAGAGGTAGTGGGGTGGTAGATACCTAGTCTCCATTATGGCTCTAATCTGATATAGGTAGTGGGGTGGTAGATGCCTAGTCTCCATGATGGTTCTAATCTGATAGTGGTAGTGGGGTGGGAGATACCTAGTCTCCATTATGGCTCTAATCTGAAAGAGGTAGTGGGGTGGTAGATACCTAGTCTCCATTATGGTTCTAATCTGATAGTGGTAGTGGGGTGGTAGATGTCTAGTGCCCTTTTGGCTCTAATCTGATAGTGGTAGATGTCTAGTCTCCATTATGGCTCTAATCTGATAGTGGTAGTGGGGTGGTAGATGTCTAGTGCCCTTATGGCTCTAATCTGATAATGGTAGTGGGGTGATAGATACCTAGTCTCCATTATGGCTCTAATCTGATAGTGGTAGTGGAGTGGTAGATGCCTAGAGCCCGTATGGCTCTAATCTGATAGTGGTAGTGGGGTGGTAGATACCTAGTCTCCATTATGGCTCTAATCTGATAGTGGTAGTGGGGTGGTAGATGCCTAGTGCCTTTATGGCTCTAATCTGATAGTGGTAGTGGGGTGGTAGATGCCTAGTGCCCTTATGGCTCTAATCTGATAGTGGTAGTGGGGTGGTAGATGCCTAGTGCCTTTATGGCTCTAATCTGATAGTGGTAGTGGGGTGGTAGATGCCTAGTGCCCTTATGGCTCTAATCTGATAGTGGTAGTGGGGTGGTAGATACCTAGTCTCCATTATGGCTCTAATCTGCTAGTGGTAGTGGGGTGGTAGATGCCTTGTGCCTTTATGGCTCTAATCTGATAGTGGTAGTGGGGTGGTAGATGCCTAGTGCCCTTATGGCTCTAATCTGATAGTGGTAGAAGGGTGGTAGATACCTAGTCTCCATTATGGCTCTAATCTGATAGTGGTAGTGGGGTGGTAGATGTCTAGTGCCCTTATGGCTCTAATCTGATAGTGGTCGTGGGGTGGTAGATGCCTAGTGCCTTTATGGCTCTAATCTGATAGTGGTAGTGGGGTGATAGATGCCTAGTGCCCTTATTGCTCTAATCTGATAGTGGTAGTGGGGTGGGAGATACCTAGTCTCCATTATGGCTCTAATCTGATAGATGTAGTGGGGTGGTAGATACCTAGTCTCCATTATGGCTCTAATCTGATAGTGGTAGTGGGGTGGTAGATGCCTAGTGCCCTTATGGCTCTAATCTGATAATGGTAGTGGGGTGATAGATACCTAGTCTCCATTATGGCTCTAATCTGATAGTGGTAGTGGAGTGGTAGATGCCTAGAGCCCGTATGGCTCTAATCTGATAGTGGTAGTGGGGTGGTAGATACCTAGTCTCCATTATGGCTCTAATCTGATAGTGGTAGTGGGGTGGTAGATGCCTAGTGCCTTTATGGCTCTAATCTGATAGTGGTAGTGGGGTGGTAGATGCCAAGTGCCCTTATGGCTCTAATCTGATAGTGGTAGTGGGGTGGTAGATACCTAGTCTCCACTATGGCTCTAATCTGATAGTTGTAGTGGGGTGGTAGATACCTAGTCTCCATTATGGCTCTAATCTGATAGTGATAGTGGGGTGGTAGATGCCTAGTGCCCTTATGGCTCTAATCTGATATTGGTAGTGGGGTGGTAGATACCTAGTCTCCATTATGGCTCTAATCTGATAGTGGTAGTGGGGTGGTAGATTTCTAGTGCCCTTATGGCTCTAATCTGATAGAGGTAGTGGGGTGGTAGATACCTAGTCTCCATTATGGCTCTAATCTGATAGAGGTAGTGGGGTGGTAGATACCTAGTCTCCATTATGGCTCTAATCTGATATAGGTAGTGGGGTGGTAGATGCCTAGTCTCCATGATGGTTCTAATCTGATAGTGGTAGTGGGGTGGGAGATACCTAGTCTCCATTATGGCTCTAATCTGAAAGAGGTAGTGGGGTGGTAGATACCTAGTCTCCATTATGGTTCTAATCTGATAGTGGTAGTGGGGTGGTAGATGTCTAGTGCCCTTTTGGCTCTAATCTGATAGTGGTAGATGTCTAGTCTCCATTATGGCTCTAATCTGATAGTGGTAGTGGGGTGGTAGATGTCTAGTGCCCTTATGGCTCTAATCTGATAATGGTAGTGGGGTGATAGATACCTAGTCTCCATTATGGCTCTAATCTGATAGTGGTAGTGGAGTGGTAGATGCCTAGAGCCCGTATGGCTCTAATCTGATAGTGGTAGTGGGGTGGTAGATACCTAGTCTCCATTATGGCTCTAATCTGATAGTGGTAGTGGGGTGGTAGATGCCTAGTGCCTTTATGGCTCTAATCTGATAGTGGTAGTGGGGTGGTAGATGCCTAGTGCCCTTATGGCTCTAATCTGATAGTGGTAGTGGGGTGGTAGATGCCTAGTGCCTTTATGGCTCTAATCTGATAGTGGTAGTGGGGTGGTAGATGCCTAGTGCCCTTATGGCTCTAATCTGATAGTGGTAGTGGGGTGGTAGATACCTAGTCTCCATTATGGCTCTAATCTGCTAGTGGTAGTGGGGTGGTAGATGCCTTGTGCCTTTATGGCTCTAATCTGATAGTGGTAGTGGGGTGGTAGATGCCTAGTGCCCTTATGGCTCTAATCTGATAGTGGTAGAAGGGTGGTAGATACCTAGTCTCCATTATGGCTCTAATCTGATAGTGGTAGTGGGGTGGTAGATGTCTAGTGCCCTTATGGCTCTAATCTGATAGTGGTCGTGGGGTGGTAGATGCCTAGTGCCTTTATGGCTCTAATCTGATAGTGGTAGTGGGGTGATAGATGCCTAGTGCCCTTATTGCTCTAATCTGATAGTGGTAGTGGGGTGGGAGATACCTAGTCTCCATTATGGCTCTAATCTGATAGATGTAGTGGGGTGGTAGATACCTAGTCTCCATTATGGCTCTAATCTGATAGTGGTAGTGGGGTGGTAGATGCCTAGTGCCCTTATGGCTCTAATCTGATAATGGTAGTGGGGTGATAGATACCTAGTCTCCATTATGGCTCTAATCTGATAGTGGTAGTGGAGTGGTAGATGCCTAGAGCCCGTATGGCTCTAATCTGATAGTGGTAGTGGGGTGGTAGATACCTAGTCTCCATTATGGCTCTAATCTGATAGTGGTAGTGGGGTGGTAGATGCCTAGTGCCTTTATGGCTCTAATCTGATAGTGGTAGTGGGGTGGTAGATACCTTGTGCCCTTATGGCTCTAATCTGATAGTGGTAGTGGGGTGGTAGATGCCTAGTGCCTTTATGAATCTAATCTGATAGTGGTAGTGGGGTGGTAGATGCCTAGTCTCCATTATGGCTCTAATCTGATAGTGGTAGTGGGGTGGTAGATGCCTAGTGACTTTATGGCTCTAATCTGATAGTGGTAGTGGGGTGGTAGATGCCTAGTGCCCTTATGGCTCTAATCTGATAGTGGTAGTGGGGTGGTAGATGCCTAGTGCCTTTATGGCTCTAATCTGATAGTGGTAGTGGGGTGGTAGATGCCTAGTGCCCTTATGGCTCTAATCTGATAGTGGTAGTGGGGTGGTAGATACCTAGTCTCCATTATGGCTCTAATCTGCTAGTGGTAGTGGGGTGGTAGATGCCTAGTGCCTTTATGGCTCTAATCTGATAGTGGTAGTGGGGTGGTAGATGCCTAGTGCCCTTATGGCTCTAATCTGATAGTGGTAGAAGGGTGGTAGATACCTAGTCTCCATTATGGCTCTAATCTGATAGTGGTAGTGGGGTGGTAGATGCCTAGTGCCCTTATGGCTCTAATCTGATAGTGGTCGTGGGGTGGTAGATGCCTAGTGCCTTTATGGCTCTAATCTGATAGTGGTAGTGGGGTGATAGATGCCTAGTGCCCTTATTGCTCTAATCTGATAGTGGTAGTGGGGTGGTAGATACCTAGTCTCCATTATGGCTCTAATCTGATAGTGGTAGTGGGGTGGGAGATACCTAGTCTCCATTATGGCTCTAATCTGATAGATGTAGTGGGGTGGTAGATACCTAGTCTCCATTATGGCTCTAATCTGATAGTGGTAGTGGGGTGGTAGATGCCTAGTGCCCTTATGGCTCTAATCTGATAATGGTAGTGGGGTGATAGATACCTAGTCTCCATTATGGCTCTAATCTGATAGTGGTAGTGGAGTGGTAGATGCCTAGAGCCCGTATGGCTCTAATCTGATAGTGGTAGTGGGGTGGTAGATACCTAGTCTCCATTATGGCTCTAATCTGATAGTGGTAGTGGGGTGGTAGATGCCTAGTGCCTTTATGGCTCTAATCTGATAGTGGTAGTGGGGTGGTAGATACCTTGTGCCCTTATGGCTCTAATCTGATAGTGGTAGTGGGGTGGTAGATGCCTAGTGCCTTTATGAATCTAATCTGATAGTGGTAGTGGGGTGGTAGATGCCTAGTGCCCTTATGGCTCTAATCTGATAGTGGTAGTGGGGTGGTAGATACCTAGTCTCCATTATGGCTCTAATCTGCTAGTGGTAGTGGGGTGGTAGATGCCTAGTGCCTTTATGGCTCTAATCTGATAGTGGTAGTGGGGTGGTAGATGCCTAGTGTCCTTATGGCTCTAATCTGATAGTGGTAGAAGGGTGGTAGATACCTAGTCTCCATTATGGCTCTAATCTGATAGTGGTCGTGGGGTGGTAGATGCCTAGTGCCTTTATGGCTCTAATCTGATAGTGGTAGTGGGGTGATAGATGCCTAGTGCCCTTATTGCTCTAATCTGATAGTGGTAGTGGGGTGGTAGATACCTAGTCTCCATTATGGCTCTAATCTGATAGTGGTAGTGGGGTGGTAGATGCCTAGTGCCTTTATGGATCTAATCTGATAGTGGTAGTGGGGTGGTAGATGCCTAGTGCCCTTATGGCTCTAGTCTGATAGTGGTAGTGGGGTGGTAGATACCTAGTCTCCATTATGGCTCTAATCTGATAGTGGTAGTGGGGTGGTAGATGCCTAGTGCCTTTATGGCTCCAATCTGATAGTGGTAGTGGGGTGGTAGATGCCAAGTGCCCTTATGGCTCTAATCTGATAGTGGTAGTGGGGTGGTAGATACCTAGTCTCCACTATGGCTCTAATCTGATAGTTGTAGTGGGGTGGTAGATACCTAGTCTCCATTATGGCTCTAATCTGATAGTGATAGTGGGGTGGTAGATGCCTAGTGCCCTTATGGCTCTAATCTGATATTGGTAGTGGGGTGGTAGATACCTAGTCTCCATTATGGCTCTAATCTGATAGTGGTAGTGGGGTGGTAGATTTCTAGTGCCCTTATGGCTCTAATCTGATAGAGGTAGTGGGGTGGTAGATACCTAGTCTCCATTATGGCTCTAATCTGATAGAGGTAGTGGGGTGGTAGATACCTAGTCTCCATTATGGCTCTAATCTGATATAGGTAGTGGGGTGGTAGATGCCTAGTCTCCATGATGGTTCTAATCTGATAGTGGTAGTGGGGTGGGAGATACCTAGTCTCCATTATGGCTCTAATCTGAAAGAGGTAGTGGGGTGGTAGATACCTAGTCTCCATTATGGTTCTAATCTGATAGTGGTAGTGGGGTGGTAGATGTCTAGTGCCCTTTTGGCTCTAATCTGATAGTGGTAGATGTCTAGTCTCCATTATGGCTCTAATCTGATAGTGGTAGTGGGGTGGTAGATGTCTAGTGCCCTTATGGCTCTAATCTGATAATGGTAGTGGGGTGATAGATACCTAGTCTCCATTATGGCTCTAATCTGATAGTGGTAGTGGAGTGGTAGATGCCTAGAGCCCGTATGGCTCTAATCTGATAGTGGTAGTGGGGTGGTAGATACCTAGTCTCCATTATGGCTCTAATCTGATAGTGGTAGTGGGGTGGTAGATGCCTAGTGCCTTTATGGCTCTAATCTGATAGTGGTAGTGGGGTGGTAGATGCCTAGTGCCCTTATGGCTCTAATCTGATAGTGGTAGTGGGGTGATAGATGCCTAGTGCCCTTATTGCTCTAATCTGATAGTGGTAGTGGGGTGGTAGATACCTAGTCTCCATTATGGCTCTAATCTGATAGTGGTAGTGGGGTGGTAGATGCCTAGTGCCTTTATGGATCTAATCTGATAGTGGTAGTGGGGTGGTAGATGCCTAGTGCCCTTATGGCTCTAGTCTGATAGTGGTAGTGGGGTGGTAGATACCTAGTCTCCATTATGGCTCTAATCTGATAGTGGTAGTGGGGTGGTAGATGCCTAGTGCCTTTATGGCTCTAATCTGATAGTGGTAGTGGGGTGGTAGATGCCAAGTGCCCTTATGGCTCTAATCTGATAGTGGTAGTGGGGTGGTAGATACCTAGTCTCCACTATGGCTCTAATCTGATAGTTGTAGTGGGGTGGTAGATACCTAGTCTCCATTATGGCTCTAATCTGATAGTGATAGTGGGGTGGTAGATGCCTAGTGCCCTTATGGCTCTAATCTGATATTGGTAGTGGGGTGGTAGATACCTAGTCTCCATTATGGCTCTAATCTGATAGTGGTAGTGGGGTGGTAGATTTCTAGTGCCCTTATGGCTCTAATCTGATAGAGGTAGTGGGGTGGTAGATACCTAGTCTCCATTATGGCTCTAATCTGATAGAGGTAGTGGGGTGGTAGATACCTAGTCTCCATTATGGCTCTAATCTGATATAGGTAGTGGGGTGGTAGATGCCTAGTCTCCATGATGGTTCTAATCTGATAGTGGTAGTGGGGTGGGAGATACCTAGTCTCCATTATGGCTCTAATCTGAAAGAGGTAGTGGGGTGGTAGATACCTAGTCTCCATTATGGTTCTAATCTGATAGTGGTAGTGGGGTGGTAGATGTCTAGTGCCCTTTTGGCTCTAATCTGATAGTGGTAGATGTCTAGTCTCCATTATGGCTCTAATCTGATAGTGGTAGTGGGGTGGTAGATGTCTAGTGCCCTTATGGCTCTAATCTGATAATGGTAGTGGGGTGATAGATACCTAGTCTCCATTATGGCTCTAATCTGATAGTGGTAGTGGAGTGGTAGATGCCTAGAGCCCGTATGGCTCTAATCTGATAGTGGTAGTGGGGTGGTAGATACCTAGTCTCCATTATGGCTCTAATCTGATAGTGGTAGTGGGGTGGTAGATGCCTAGTGCCTTTATGGCTCTAATCTGATAGTGGTAGTGGGGTGGTAGATGCCTAGTGCCCTTATGGCTCTAATCTGATAGTGGTAGTGGGGTGGTAGATGCCTAGTGCCTTTATGGCTCTAATCTGATAGTGGTAGTGGGGTGGTAGATGCCTAGTGCCCTTATGGCTCTAATCTGATAGTGGTAGTGGGGTGGTAGATACCTAGTCTCCATTATGGCTCTAATCTGCTAGTGGTAGTGGGGTGGTAGATGCCTTGTGCCTTTATGGCTCTAATCTGATAGTGGTAGTGGGGTGGTAGATGCCTAGTGCCCTTATGGCTCTAATCTGATAGTGGTAGAAGGGTGGTAGATACCTAGTCTCCATTATGGCTCTAATCTGATAGTGGTAGTGGGGTGGTAGATGTCTAGTGCCCTTATGGCTCTAATCTGATAGTGGTAGTGGGGTGATAGATGCCTAGTGCCCTTATTGCTCTAATCTGATAGTGGTAGTGGGGTGGTAGATACCTAGTCTCCATTATGGCTCTAATCTGATAGTGGTAGTGGGGTGGGAGATACCTAGTCTCCATTATGGCTCTAATCTGATAGATGTAGTGGGGTGGTAGATACCTAGTCTCCATTATGGCTCTAATCTGATAGTGGTAGTGGGGTGGTAGATGCCTAGTGCCCTTATGGCTCTAATCTGATAATGGTAGTGGGGTGATAGATACCTAGTCTCCATTATGGCTCTAATCTGATAGTGGTAGTGGAGTGGTAGATGCCTAGAGCCCGTATGGCTCTAATCTGATAGTGGTAGTGGGGTGGTAGATACCTAGTCTCCATTATGGCTCTAATCTGATAGTGGTAGTGGGGTGGTAGATGCCTAGTGCCTTTATGGCTCTAATCTGATAGTGGTAGTGGGGTGGTAGATGCCAAGTGCCCTTATGGCTCTAATCTGATAGTGGTAGTGGGGTGGTAGATACCTAGTCTCCACTATGGCTCTAATCTGATAGTGGTAGAAGGGTGGTAGATACCTAGTCTCCATTATGGCTCTAATCTGATAGTGGTCGTGGGGTGGTAGATGCCTAGTGCCTTTATGGCTCTAATCTGATAGTGGTAGTGGGGTGATAGATGCCTAGTGCCCTTATTGCTCTAATCTGATAGTGGTAGTGGGGTGGTAGATACCTAGTCTCCATTATGGCTCTAATCTGATAGTGGTAGTGGGGTGGTAGATGCCTAGTGCCTTTATGGATCTAATCTGATAGTGGTAGTGGGGTGGTAGATGCCTAGTGCCCTTATGGCTCTAGTCTGATAGTGGTAGTGGGGTGGTAGATACCTAGTCTCCATTATGGCTCTAATCTGATAGTGGTAGTGGGGTGGTAGATGCCTAGTGCCTTTATGGCTCTAATCTGATAGTGGTAGTGGGGTGGTAGATGCCAAGTGCCCTTATGGCTCTAATCTGATAGTGGTAGTGGGGTGGTAGATACCTAGTCTCCACTATGGCTCTAATCTGATAGTTGTAGTGGGGTGGTAGATACCTAGTCTCCATTATGGCTCTAATCTGATAGTGATAGTGGGGTGGTAGATGCCTAGTGCCCTTATGGCTCTAATCTGATATTGGTAGTGGGGTGGTAGATACCTAGTCTCCATTATGGCTCTAATCTGATAGTGGTAGTGGGGTGGTAGATTTCTAGTGCCCTTATGGCTCTAATCTGATAGAGGTAGTGGGGTGGTAGATACCTAGTCTCCATTATGGCTCTAATCTGATAGAGGTAGTGGGGTGGTAGATACCTAGTCTCCATTATGGCTCTAATCTGATATAGGTAGTGGGGTGGTAGATGCCTAGTCTCCATGATGGTTCTAATCTGATAGTGGTAGTGGGGTGGGAGATACCTAGTCTCCATTATGGCTCTAATCTGAAAGAGGTAGTGGGGTGGTAGATACCTAGTCTCCATTATGGTTCTAATCTGATAGTGGTAGTGGGGTGGTAGATGTCTAGTGCCCTTTTGGCTCTAATCTGATAGTGGTAGATGTCTAGTCTCCATTATGGCTCTAATCTGATAGTGGTAGTGGGGTGGTAGATGTCTAGTGCCCTTATGGCTCTAATCTGATAATGGTAGTGGGGTGATAGATACCTAGTCTCCATTATGGCTCTAATCTGATAGTGGTAGTGGAGTGGTAGATGCCTAGAGCCCGTATGGCTCTAATCTGATAGTGGTAGTGGGGTGGTAGATACCTAGTCTCCATTATGGCTCTAATCTGATAGTGGTAGTGGGGTGGTAGATGCCTAGTGCCTTTATGGCTCTAATCTGATAGTGGTAGTGGGGTGGTAGATGCCTAGTGCCCTTATGGCTCTAATCTGATAGTGGTAGTGGGGTGGTAGATGCCTAGTGCCTTTATGGCTCTAATCTGATAGTGGTAGTGGGGTGGTAGATGCCTAGTGCCCTTATGGCTCTAATCTGATAGTGGTAGTGGGGTGGTAGATACCTAGTCTCCATTATGGCTCTAATCTGCTAGTGGTAGTGGGGTGGTAGATGCCTTGTGCCTTTATGGCTCTAATCTGATAGTGGTAGTGGGGTGGTAGATGCCTAGTGCCCTTATGGCTCTAATCTGATAGTGGTAGAAGGGTGGTAGATACCTAGTCTCCATTATGGCTCTAATCTGATAGTGGTAGTGGGGTGGTAGATGTCTAGTGCCCTTATGGCTCTAATCTGATAGTGGTCGTGGGGTGGTAGATGCCTAGTGCCTTTATGGCTCTAATCTGATAGTGGTAGTGGGGTGATAGATGCCTAGTGCCCTTATTGCTCTAATCTGATAGTGGTAGTGGGGTGGGAGATACCTAGTCTCCATTATGGCTCTAATCTGATAGATGTAGTGGGGTGGTAGATACCTAGTCTCCATTATGGCTCTAATCTGATAGTGGTAGTGGGGTGGTAGATGCCTAGTGCCCTTATGGCTCTAATCTGATAATGGTAGTGGGGTGATAGATACCTAGTCTCCATTATGGCTCTAATCTGATAGTGGTAGTGGAGTGGTAGATGCCTAGAGCCCGTATGGCTCTAATCTGATAGTGGTAGTGGGGTGGTAGATACCTAGTCTCCATTATGGCTCTAATCTGATAGTGGTAGTGGGGTGGTAGATGCCTAGTGCCTTTATGGCTCTAATCTGATAGTGGTAGTGGGGTGGTAGATGCCAAGTGCCCTTATGGCTCTAATCTGATAGTGGTAGTGGGGTGGTAGATACCTAGTCTCCACTATGGCTCTAATCTGATAGTTGTAGTGGGGTGGTAGATACCTAGTCTCCATTATGGCTCTAATCTGATAGTGATAGTGGGGTGGTAGATGCCTAGTGCCCTTATGGCTCTAATCTGATATTGGTAGTGGGGTGGTAGATACCTAGTCTCCATTATGGCTCTAATCTGATAGTGGTAGTGGGGTGGTAGATTTCTAGTGCCCTTATGGCTCTAATCTGATAGAGGTAGTGGGGTGGTAGATACCTAGTCTCCATTATGGCTCTAATCTGATAGAGGTAGTGGGGTGGTAGATACCTAGTCTCCATTATGGCTCTAATCTGATATAGGTAGTGGGGTGGTAGATGCCTAGTCTCCATGATGGTTCTAATCTGATAGTGGTAGTGGGGTGGGAGATACCTAGTCTCCATTATGGCTCTAATCTGAAAGAGGTAGTGGGGTGGTAGATACCTAGTCTCCATTATGGTTCTAATCTGATAGTGGTAGTGGGGTGGTAGATGTCTAGTGCCCTTTTGGCTCTAATCTGATAGTGGTAGATGTCTAGTCTCCATTATGGCTCTAATCTGATAGTGGTAGTGGGGTGGTAGATGTCTAGTGCCCTTATGGCTCTAATCTGATAATGGTAGTGGGGTGATAGATACCTAGTCTCCATTATGGCTCTAATCTGATAGTGGTAGTGGAGTGGTAGATGCCTAGAGCCCGTATGGCTCTAATCTGATAGTGGTAGTGGGGTGGTAGATACCTAGTCTCCATTATGGCTCTAATCTGATAGTGGTAGTGGGGTGGTAGATGCCTAGTGCCTTTATGGCTCTAATCTGATAGTGGTAGTGGGGTGGTAGATGCCTAGTGCCCTTATGGCTCTAATCTGATAGTGGTAGTGGGGTGGTAGATGCCTAGTGCCTTTATGGCTCTAATCTGATAGTGGTAGTGGGGTGGTAGATGCCTAGTGCCCTTATGGCTCTAATCTGATAGTGGTAGTGGGGTGGTAGATACCTAGTCTCCATTATGGCTCTAATCTGCTAGTGGTAGTGGGGTGGTAGATGCCTTGTGCCTTTATGGCTCTAATCTGATAGTGGTAGTGGGGTGGTAGATGCCTAGTGCCCTTATGGCTCTAATCTGATAGTGGTAGAAGGGTGGTAGATACCTAGTCTCCATTATGGCTCTAATCTGATAGTGGTAGTGGGGTGGTAGATGTCTAGTGCCCTTATGGCTCTAATCTGATAGTGGTCGTGGGGTGGTAGATGCCTAGTGCCTTTATGGCTCTAATCTGATAGTGGTAGTGGGGTGATAGATGCCTAGTGCCCTTATTGCTCTAATCTGATAGTGGTAGTGGGGTGGGAGATACCTAGTCTCCATTATGGCTCTAATCTGATAGATGTAGTGGGGTGGTAGATACCTAGTCTCCATTATGGCTCTAATCTGATAGTGGTAGTGGGGTGGTAGATGCCTAGTGCCCTTATGGCTCTAATCTGATAATGGTAGTGGGGTGATAGATACCTAGTCTCCATTATGGCTCTAATCTGATAGTGGTAGTGGAGTGGTAGATGCCTAGAGCCCGTATGGCTCTAATCTGATAGTGGTAGTGGGGTGGTAGATACCTAGTCTCCATTATGGCTCTAATCTGATAGTGGTAGTGGGGTGGTAGATGCCTAGTGCCTTTATGGCTCTAATCTGATAGTGGTAGTGGGGTGGTAGATACCTTGTGCCCTTATGGCTCTAATCTGATAGTGGTAGTGGGGTGGTAGATGCCTAGTGCCTTTATGAATCTAATCTGATAGTGGTAGTGGGGTGGTAGATGCCTAGTGCCCTTATGGCTCTAATCTGATAGTGGTAGTGGGGTGGTAGATACCTAGTCTCCATTATGGCTCTAATCTGATAGTGGTAGTGGGGTGATAGATACCTAGTCTCCATTATGGCTCTAATCTGATAGTGGTAGTAGGGTTGTAGATACCTAATCTCCATTATGGCTCTAATCTGATAGTGGTAGTGGGGTGGTAGATGCCTAGTGCCTTTATGGATCTAATCTGATAGTGGTAGTGGGGTGGTAGATGCCTAGTGCCCTTATGGCTCTAGTCTGATAGTGGTAGTGGGGTGGTAGATACCTAGTCTCCATTATGGCTCTAATCTGATAGTGGTAGTGGGGTGGTAGATGCCAAGTGCCCTTATGGCTCTAATCTGATAGTGGTAGTGGGGTGGTAGATACCTAGTCTCCACTATGGCTCTAATCTGATAGTTGTAGTGGGGTGGTAGATACCTAGTCTCCATTATGGCTCTAATCTGATAGTGATAGTGGGGTGGTAGATGCCTAGTGCCCTTATGGCTCTAATCTGATAGTGGTAGTGGGGTGGTAGATACCTAGTCTCCATTATGGCTCTAATCTGATAGTGGTAGTGGGGTGGTAGATTTCTAGTGCCCTTATGGCTCTAATCTGATAGAGGTAGTGGGGTGGTAGATACCTAGTCTCCATTATGGCTCTAATCTGATATAGGTAGTGGGGTGGTAGATGCCTAGTCTCCATTATGGCTCTAATTTGGTAGTGGTAGTGGGGTTGTAGATACCTAGTCTCCATGATGGTTATAATCTGATATTGGTAGTGGGGTGGGAGATACCTAGTCTCCATTATGGCTCTAATCTGAAAGAGGTAGTGGGGTGGTAGATACCTAGTCTCCATTATGGTTCTAATCTGATAGTGGTAGTGGGGTGGTAGATGCCAAGTGCCCTTATGGCTCTAATCTGATAGTGGTAGTGGGGTGGTAGATACCTAGTCTCCACTATGGCTCTAATCTGATAGTTGTAGTGGGGTGGTAGATACCTAGTCTCCATTATGGCTCTAATCTGATAGTGATAGTGGGGTGGTAGATGCCTAGTGCCCTTATGGCTCTAATCTGATATTGGTAGTGGGGTGGTAGATACCTAGTCTCCATTATGGCTCTAATCTGATAGTGGTAGTGGGGTGGTAGATTTCTAGTGCCCTTATGGCTCTAATCTGATAGAGGTAGTGGGGTGGTAGATACCTAGTCTCCATTATGGCTCTAATCTGATAGAGGTAGTGGGGTGGTAGATACCTAGTCTCCATTATGGCTCTAATCTGATATAGGTAGTGGGGTGGTAGATGCCTAGTCTCCATGATGGTTCTAATCTGATAGTGGTAGTGGGGTGGGAGATACCTAGTCTCCATTATGGCTCTAATCTGAAAGAGGTAGTGGGGTGGTAGATACCTAGTCTCCATTATGGTTCTAATCTGATAGTGGTAGTGGGGTGGTAGATGTCTAGTGCCCTTTTGGCTCTAATCTGATAGTGGTAGATGTCTAGTCTCCATTATGGCTCTAATCTGATAGTGGTAGTGGGGTGGTAGATGTCTAGTGCCCTTATGGCTCTAATCTGATAATGGTAGTGGGGTGATAGATACCTAGTCTCCATTATGGCTCTAATCTGATAGTGGTAGTGGAGTGGTAGATGCCTAGAGCCCGTATGGCTCTAATCTGATAGTGGTAGTGGGGTGGTAGATACCTAGTCTCCATTATGGCTCTAATCTGATAGTGGTAGTGGGGTGGTAGATGCCTAGTGCCTTTATGGCTCTAATCTGATAGTGGTAGTGGGGTGGTAGATGCCTAGTGCCCTTATGGCTCTAATCTGATAGTGGTAGTGGGGTGGTAGATGCCTAGTGCCTTTATGGCTCTAATCTGATAGTGGTAGTGGGGTGGTAGATGCCTAGTGCCCTTATGGCTCTAATCTGATAGTGGTAGTGGGGTGGTAGATACCTAGTCTCCATTATGGCTCTAATCTGCTAGTGGTAGTGGGGTGGTAGATGCCTTGTGCCTTTATGGCTCTAATCTGATAGTGGTAGTGGGGTGGTAGATGCCTAGTGCCCTTATGGCTCTAATCTGATAGTGGTAGAAGGGTGGTAGATACCTAGTCTCCATTATGGCTCTAATCTGATAGTGGTAGTGGGGTGGTAGATGTCTAGTGCCCTTATGGCTCTAATCTGATAGTGGTCGTGGGGTGGTAGATGCCTAGTGCCTTTATGGCTCTAATCTGATAGTGGTAGTGGGGTGATAGATGCCTAGTGCCCTTATTGCTCTAATCTGATAGTGGTAGTGGGGTGGGAGATACCTAGTCTCCATTATGGCTCTAATCTGATAGATGTAGTGGGGTGGTAGATACCTAGTCTCCATTATGGCTCTAATCTGATAGTGGTAGTGGGGTGGTAGATGCCTAGTGCCCTTATGGCTCTAATCTGATAATGGTAGTGGGGTGATAGATACCTAGTCTCCATTATGGCTCTAATCTGATAGTGGTAGTGGAGTGGTAGATGCCTAGAGCCCGTATGGCTCTAATCTGATAGTGGTAGTGGGGTGGTAGATACCTAGTCTCCATTATGGCTCTAATCTGATAGTGGTAGTGGGGTGGTAGATGCCTAGTGCCTTTATGGCTCTAATCTGATAGTGGTAGTGGGGTGGTAGATACCTTGTGCCCTTATGGCTCTAATCTGATAGTGGTAGTGGGGTGGTAGATGCCTAGTGCCTTTATGAATCTAATCTGATAGTGGTAGTGGGGTGGTAGATACCTAGTCTCCATTATGGCTCTAATCTGATAGTGGTAGTGGGGTGATAGATACCTAGTCTCCATTATGGCTCTAATCTGATAGTGGTAGTAGGGTTGTAGATACCTAATCTCCATTATGGCTCTAATCTGATAGTGGTAGTGGGGTGGTAGATGCCTAGTGCCTTTATGGATCTAATCTGATAGTGGTAGTGGGGTGGTAGATGCCTAGTGCCCTTATGGCTCTAGTCTGATAGTGGTAGTGGGGTGGTAGATACCTAGTCTCCATTATGGCTCTAATCTGATAGTGGTAGTGGGGTGGTAGATGCCAAGTGCCCTTATGGCTCTAATCTGATAGTGGTAGTGGGGTGGTAGATACCCAGTCTCCACTATGGCTCTAATCTGATAGTTGTAGTGGGGTGGTAGATACCTAGTCTCCATTATGGCTCTAATCTGATAGTGATAGTGGGGTGGTAGATGCCTAGTGCCCTTATGGCTCTAATATGATAGTGGTAGTGGGGTGGTAGATACCTAGTCTCCATTATGGCTCTAATCTGATAGTGGTAGTGGGGTGGTAGATTTCTAGTGCCCTTATGGCTCTAATCTGATAGAGGTAGTGGGGTGGTAGATACCTAGTCTCCATTATGGCTCTAATCTGATATAGGTAGTGGGGTGGTAGATGCCTAGTCTCCATTATGGCTCTAATTTGGTAGTGGTAGTGGGGTTGTAGATACCTAGTCTCCATGATGGTTATAATCTGATATTGGTAGTGGGGTGGGAGATACCTAGTCTCCATTATGGCTCTAATCTGAAAGAGGTAGTGGGGTGGTAGATACCTAGTCTCCATTATGGTTCTAATCTGATAGTGGTAGTGGGGTGGTAGATGTCTAGTGCCCTTTTGGCTCTAATCTGATAGTGGTAGATGTCTAGTCTCCATTATGGCTCTAATCTGATAGTGGTAGTGGGGTGGTAGATGTCTAGTGCCCTTATGGCTCTAATCTGATAATGGTAGTGGGGTGATAGATACCTAGTCTCCATTATGGCTCTAATCTGATAGTGGTAGTGGAGTGGTAGATGCCTAGAGCCCGTATGGCTCTAATCTGATAGTGGTAGTGGGGTGGTAGATACCTAGTCTCCATTATGGCTCTAATCTGATAGTGGTAGTGGGGTGGTAGATGCCTAGTGCCTTTATGGCTCTAATCTGATAGTGGTAGTGGGGTGGTAGATGCCTAGTGCCCTTATGGCTCTAATCTGATAGTGGTAGTGGGGTGGTAGATACCTAGTCTCCATTATGGCTCTAATCTGCTAGTGGTAGTGGGGTGGTAGATACCTAGTCTCCATTATGGCTCTAATCTGCTAGTGGTAGTGGGGTGGTAGATGCCTTGTGCCTTTATGGCTCTAATCTGATAGTGGTAGTGGGGTGGTAGATGCCTAGTGCCCTTATGGCTCTAATCTGATAGTGGTAGAAGGGTGGTAGATACCTAGTCTCCATTATGGCTCTAATCTGATAGTGGTAGTGGGGTGGTAGATGTCTAGTGCCCTTATGGCTCTAATCTGATAGTGGCCGTGGGGTGGTAGATGCCTAGTGCCTTTATGGCTCTAATCTGATAGTGGTAGTGGGGTGATAGATGCCTAGTGCCCTTATTGCTCTAATCTGATAGTGGTAGTGGGGTGGTAGATACCTAGTCTCCATTATGGCTCTAATCTGATAGTGGTAGTGGGGTGGGAGATACCTAGTCTCCATTATGGCTCTAATCTGATAGATGTAGTGGGGTGGTAGATACCTAGTCTCCATTATGGCTCTAATCTGATAGTGGTAGTGGGGTGGTAGATGCCTAGTGCCCTTATGGCTCTAATCTGATAATGGTAGTGGGGTGATAGATACCTAGTCTCCATTATGGCTCTAATCTGATAGTGGTAGTGGAGTGGTAGATGCCTAGAACCCGTATGGCTCTAATCTGATAGTGGTAGTGGGGTGGTAGATACCTAGTCTCCATTATGGCTCTAATCTGATAGTGGTAGTGGGGTGGTAGATGCCTAGTGCCTTTATGGCTCTAATCTGATAGTGGTAGTGGGGTGGTAGATACCTTGTGCCCTTATGGCTCTAATCTGATAGTGGTAGTGGGGTGGTAGATGCCTAGTGCCTTTATGAATCTAATCTGATAGTGGTAGTGGGGTGGTAGATGCCTAGTGCCCTTATGGCTCTAATCTGATAGTGGTAGTGGGGTGGTAGATACCTAGTCTCCATTATGGCTCTAATCTGATAGTGGTAGTGGGGTGATAGATACCTAGTCTCCATTATGGCTCTAATCTGATAGTGGTAGTAGGGTTGTAGATACCTAATCTCCATTATGGCTCTAATCTGATAGTGGTAGTGGGGTGGTAGATGCCTAGTGCCTTTATGGATCTAATCTGATAGTGGTAGTGGGGTGGTAGATGCCTAGTGCCCTTATGCCTCTAGTCTGATAGTGGTAGTGGGGTGGTAGATACCTAGTCTCCATTATGGCTCTAATCTGATAGTGGTAGTGGGGTGGTAGATGCCAAGTGCCCTTATGGCTCTAATCTGATAGTGGTAGTGGGGTGGTAGATACCCAGTCTCCACTATGGCTCTAATCTGATAGTTGTAGTGGGGTGGTAGATACCTAGTCTCCATTATGGCTCTAATCTGATAGTGATAGTGGGGTGGTAGATGCCTAGTGCCCTTATGGCTCTAATATGATAGTGGTAGTGGGGTGGTAGATACCTAGTCTCCATTATGGCTCTAATCTGATAGTGGTAGTGGGGTGGTAGATTTCTAGTGCCCTTATGGCTCTAATCTGATAGAGGTAGTGGGGTGGTAGATACCTAGTCTCCATTATGGCTCTAATCTGATATAGGTAGTGGGGTGGTAGATGCCTAGTCTCCATTATGGCTCTAATTTGGTAGTGGTAGTGGGGTTGTAGATACCTAGTCTCCATGATGGTTATAATCTGATAGTGGTAGTGGGGTGGGAGATACCTAGTCTCCATTATGGCTCTAATCTGAAAGAGGTAGTGGGGTGGTAGATACCTAGTCTCCATTATGGTTCTAATCTGATAGTGGTAGTGGGGTGGTAGATGTCTAGTGCCCTTTTGGCTCTAATCTGATAGTGGTAGATGTCTAGTCTCCATTATGGCTCTAATCTGATAGTGGTAGTGGGGTGGTAGATGTCTAGTGCCCTTATGGCTCTAATCTGATAATGGTAGTGGGGTGATAGATACCTAGTCTCCATTATGGCTCTAATCTGATAGTGGTAGTGGAGTGGTAGATGCCTAGAGCCCGTATGGCTCTAATCTGATAGTGGTAGTGGGGTGGTAGATACCTAGTCTCCATTATGGCTCTAATCTGATAGTGGTAGTGGGGTGGTAGATGCCTAGTGCCTTTATGGCTCTAATCTGATAGTGGTAGTGGGGTGGTAGATGCCTAGTGCCCTTATGGCTCTAATCTGATAGTGGTAGTGGGGTGGTAGATGCCTAGTGCCTTTATGGCTCTAATCTGATAGTGGTAGTGGGGTGGTAGATGCCTAGTGCCCTTATGGCTCTAATCTGATAGTGGTAGTGGGGTGGTAGATACCTAGTCTCCATTATGGCTCTAATCTGCTAGTGGTAGTGGGGTGGTAGATGCCTAGTGCCTTTATGGCTCTAATCTGATAGTGGTAGTGGGGTGGTAGATGCCTAGTGCCCTTATTGCTCTAATCTGATAGTGGTAGTGGGGTGGTAGATACCTAGTCTCCATTATGGCTCTAATCTGATAGTGGTAGTGGGGTGGGAGATACCTAGTCTCCATTATGGCTCTAATCTGATAGATGTAGTGGGGTGGTAGATACCTAGTCTCCATTATGGCTCTAATCTGATAGTGGTAGTGGGGTGGTAGATGCCTAGTGCCCTTATGGCTCTAATCTGATAATGGTAGTGGGGTGATAGATACCTAGTCTCCATTATGGCTCTAATCTGATAGTGGTAGTGGAGTGGTAGATGCCTAGAGCCCGTATGGCTCTAATCTGATAGTGGTAGTGGGGTGGTAGATACCTAGTCTCCATTATGGCTCTAATCTGATAGTGGTAGTGGGGTGGTAGATGCCTAGTGCCTTTATGGCTCTAATCTGATAGTGGTAGTGGGGTGGTAGATACCTTGTGCCCTTATGGCTCTAATCTGATAGTGGTAGTGGGGTGGTAGATGCCTAGTGCCTTTATGAATCTAATCTGATAGTGGTAGTGGGGTGGTAGATGCCTAGTGCCCTTATGGCTCTAATCTGATAGTGGTAGTGGGGTGGTAGATACCTAGTCTCCATTATGGCTCTAATCTGATAGTGGTAGTGGGGTGATAGATACCTAGTCTCCATTATGGCTCTAATCTGATAGTGGTAGTAGGGTTGTAGATACCTAATCTCCATTATGGCTCTAATCTGATAGTGGTAGTGGGGTGGTAGATGCCTAGTGCCTTTATGGATCTAATCTGATAGTGGTAGTGGGGTGGTAGATGCCTAGTGCCCTTATGGCTCTAGTCTGATAGTGGTAGTGGGGTGGTAGATACCTAGTCTCCATTATGGCTCTAATCTGATAGTGGTAGTGGGGTGGTAGATGCCAAGTGCCCTTATGGCTCTAATCTGATAGTGGTAGTGGGGTGGTAGATACCTAGTCTCCACTATGGCTCTAATCTGATAGTTGTAGTGGGGTGGTAGATACCTAGTCTCCATTATGGCTCTAATCTGATAGTGATAGTGGGGTGGTAGATGCCTAGTGCCCTTATGGCTCTAATCTGATAGTGGTAGTGGGGTGGTAGATACCTAGTCTCCATTATGGCTCTAATCTGATAGTGGTAGTGGGGTGGTAGATTTCTAGTGCCCTTATGGCTCTAATCTGATAGAGGTAGTGGGGTGGTAGATACCTAGTCTCCATTATGGCTCTAATCTGATATAGGTAGTGGGGTGGTAGATGCCTAGTCTCCATTATGGCTCTAATTTGGTAGTGGTAGTGGGGTGGTAGATACCTAGTCTCCATGATGGTTCTAATCTGATAGTGGTAGTGGGGTGGGAGATACCTAGTCTCCATTATGGCTCTAATCTGAAAGAGGTAGTGGGGTGGTAGATACCTAGTCTCCATTATGGTTCTAATCTGATAGTGGTAGTGGGGTGGTAGATGTCTAGTGCCCTTTTGGCTCTAATCTGATAGTGGTAGATGTCTAGTCTCCATTATGGCTCTAATCTGATAGTGGTAGTGGGGTGGTAGATGTCTAGTGCCCTTATGGCTCTAATCTGATAATGGTAGTGGGGTGATAGATACCTAGTCTCCATTATGGCTCTAATCTGATAGTGGTAGTGGGGTGGTAGATGCCTAGTGCCTTTATGGCTCTAATCTGATAGTGGTAGTGGGGTGGTAGATGCCTAGTGCCCTTATGGCTCTAATCTGATAGTGGTAGTGGGGTGGTAGATGCCTAGTGCCTTTATGGCTCTAATCTGATATTGGTAGTGGGGTGGTAGATGCCTAGTGCCCTTATGGCTCTAATCTGATAGTGGTAGAGGGGTGGTAGATACCTAGTCTCCATTATGGCTCTAATCTGCTAGTGGTAGTGGGGTGGTAGATGCCTAGTGCCTTTATGGCTCTAATCTGATAGTGGTAGTGGGGTGGTAGATGCCTAGTGCCCTTATGGCTCTAATCTGATAGTGGTAGAAGGGTGGTAGATACCTAGTCTCCATTATGGCTCTAATCTGATAGTGGTAGTGGGGTGGTAGATGTCTAGTGCCCTTATGGCTCTAATCTGATAGTGGTCTTGGGGTGGTAGATGCCTAGTGCCTTTATGGCTCTAATCTGATAGTGGTAGTGGGGTGATAGATGCCTAGTGCCCTTATTGCTCTAATCTGATAGTGGTAGTGTGGTGGTAGATACCTAGTCTCCATTATGGCTCTAATCTGATAGTGGTAGTGGGGTGGGAGATACCTAGTCTCCATTATGGCTCTAATCTGATAGATGTAGTGGGGTGATAGATACCTAGTCTCCATTATGGCTCTAATCTGATAGTGGTAGTGGAGTGGTAGATGCCTAGAGCCCGTATGGCTCTAATCTGATAGTGGTAGTGGGGTGGTAGATACCTAGTCTCCATTATGGCTCTAATCTGATAGTGGTAGTGGGGTGGTAGATGCCTAGTGCCTTTATGGCTATAATCTGATAGTGGTAGTGGGGTGGTAGATACCTTGTGCCCTTATGGCTCTAATCTGATAGTGGTAGTGGGGTGGTAGATGCCTAGTGCCTTTATGAATCTAATCTGATAGTGGTAGTGGGGTGGTAGATGCCTAGTCTCCATTATGGCTCTAATCTGATAGTGGTAGTGGGGTGGTAGATACCTAGTCTCCATTATGGCTCTAATCTGCTAGTGGTAGTGGGGTGGTAGATGCCTAGTGCCTTTATGGCTCTAATCTGATAGTGGTAGTGGGGTGATAGATGCCTAGTGTCCTTATGGCTCTAATCTGATAGTGGTAGAAGGGTGGTAGATACCTAGTCTCCATTATGGCTCTAATCTGATAGTGGTCGTGGGGTGGTAGATGCCTAGTGCCTTTATGGCTCTAATCTGATAGTGGTAGTGGGGTGATAGATGCCTAGTGCCCTTATTGCTCTAATCTGATAGTGGTAGTGGGGTGGTAGATACCTAGTCTCCATTATGGCTCTAATCTGATAGTGGTAGTGGGGTGGGAGATACCTAGTCTCCATTATGGCTCTAATCTGATAGATGTAGTGGGGTGGTAGATACCTAGTCTCCATTATGGCTCTAATCTGATAGTGGTAGTGGGGTGGTATATGTCTAGTGCCCTTATGGCTCTAATCTGATAGTGTTAGATGTCTAGTTTCCATTATGGCTCTAATCTGATAGTGGTAGTGGGGTGGTAGATACCTAGTCTCCATTATGGCTCTAATCTGATAGTGGTAGTGGGGTGGGAGATACCTAGTCTCCATTATGGCTCTAATATGATAGAGGTATTGGGGTGGTAGATACCCAGTCTCCATTATGGCTCTAATCTGATAGTGGTAGTGGGGTGGTAGATGCCTAGTGCCCTTATGGCTCTAATCTGATAGTGGTAGTGGGGTGGTAGATACCTAGTCTCCATTATGGCTCTAATCTGATAGTGGTAGTGGGGTGATAGATACCTAGTCTCCATTATGGCTCTAATCTGATAGTGGTAGTAGGGTTGTAGATACCTAATCTCCATTATGGCTCTAATCTGATAGTGGTAGTGGGGTGGTAGATGCCTAGTGCCTTTATGGATCTAATCTGATAGTGGTAGTGGGGTGGTAGATGCCTAGTGCCCTTATGGCTCTAGTCTGATAGTGGTAGTGGGGTGGTAGATACCTAGTCTCCATTATGGCTCTAATCTGATAGTGGTAGTGGGGTGGTAGATGCCAAGTGCCCTTATGGCTCTAATCTGATAGTGGTAGTGGGGTGGTAGATACCCAGTCTCCACTATGGCTCTAATCTGATAGTTGTAGTGGGGTGGTAGATACCTAGTCTCCATTAAGGCTCTAATCTGATAGTGATAGTGGGGTGGTAGATGCCTAGTGCCCTTATGGCTCTAATATGATAGTGGTAGTGGGGTGGTAGATACCTAGTCTCCATTATGGCTCTAATCTGATAGTGGTAGTGGGGTGGTAGATTTCTAGTGCCCTTATGGCTCTAATCTGATAGAGGTAGTGGGGTGGTAGATACCTAGTCTCCATTATGGCTCTAATCTGATATAGGTAGTGGGGTGGTAGATGCCTAGTCTCCATTATGGCTCTAATTTGGTAGTGGTAGTGGGGTGGTAGATACCTAGTCTCCATGATGGTTATAATCTGATAGTGGTAGTGGGGTGGGAGAAACCTAGTCTCCATTATGGCTCTAATCTGAAAGAGGTAGTGGGGTGGTAGATACCTAGTCTCCATTATGGTTCTAATCTGATAGTGGTAGTGGGGTGGTAGATGTCTAGTGCCCTTTTGGCTCTAATCTGATAGTGGTAGATGTCTAGTCTCCATTATGGCTCTAATCTGATAGTGGTAGTGGGGTGGTAGATGTCTAGTGCCCTTATGGCTCTAATCTGATAATGGTAGTGGGGTGATAGATACCTAGTCTCCATTATGGCTCTAATCTGATAGTGGTAGTGGAGTGGTAGATGCCTAGAGCCCGTATGGCTCTAATCTGATAGTGGTAGTGGGGTGGTAGATACCTAGTCTCCATTATGGCTCTAATCTGATAGTGGTAGTGGGGTGGTAGATGCCTAGTGCCTTTATGGCTCTAATCTGATAGTGGTAGTGGGGTGGTAGATGCCTAGTGCCCTTATGGCTCTAATCTGATAGTGGTAGTGGGGTGGTAGATGCCTAGTGCCTTTATGGCTCTAATCTGATAGTGGTAGTGGGGTGGTAGATGCCTAGTGCCCTTATGGCTCTAATCTGATAGTGGTAGAGGGGTGGTAGATACCTAGTCTCCATTATGGCTCTAATCTGCTAGTGGTAGTGGGGTGGTAGATGCCTAGTGCCTTTATGGCTCTAATCTGATAGTGGTAGTGGGGTGGTAGATGCCTAGTGCCCTTATTGCTCTAATCTGATAGTGGTAGTGGGGTGGTAGATACCTAGTCTCCATTATGGCTCTAATCTGATAGTGGTAGTGGGGTGGGAGATACCTAGTCTCCATTATGGCTCTAATCTGATAGATGTAGTGGGGTGGTAGATACCTAGTCTCCATTATGGCTCTAATCTGATAGTGGTAGTGGGGTGGTAGATGCCTAGTGCCCTTATGGCTCTAATCTGATAATGGTAGTGGGGTGATAGATACCTAGTCTCCATTATGGCTCTAATCTGATAGTGGTAGTGGAGTGGTAGATGCCTAGAGCCCGTATGGCTCTAATCTGATAGTGGTAGTGGGGTGGTAGATACCTAGTCTCCATTATGGCTCTAATCTGATAGTGGTAGTGGGGTGGTAGATGCCTAGTGCCTTTATGGCTCTAATCTGATAGTGGTAGTGGGGTGGTAGATACCTTGTGCCCTTATGGCTCTAATCTGATAGTGGTAGTGGGGTGGTAGATGCCTAGTGCCTTTATGAATCTAATCTGATAGTGGTAGTGGGGTGGTAGATGCCTAGTGCCCTTATGGCTCTAATCTGATAGTGGTATTGGGGTGGTAGATACCTAGTCTCCATTATGGCTCTAATCTGATAGTGGTAGTGGGGTGATAGATACCTAGTCTCCATTATGGCTCTAATCTGATAGTGGTAGTAGGGTTGTAGATACCTAATCTCCATTATGGCTCTAATCTGATAGTGGTAGTGGGGTGGTAGATGCCTAGTGCCTTTATGGATCTAATCTGATAGTGGTAGTGGGGTGGTAGATGCCTAGTGCCCTTATGGCTCTAGTCTGATAGTGGTAGTGGGGTGGTAGATACCTAGTCTCCATTATGGCTCTAATCTGATAGTGGTAGTGGGGTGGTAGATGCCAAGTGCCCTTATGGCTCTAATCTGATAGTGGTAGTGGGGTGGTAGATACCTAGTCTCCACTATGGCTCTAATCTGATAGTTGTAGTGGGGTGGTAGATACCTAGTCTCCATTATGGCTCTAATCTGATAGTGATAGTGGGGTGGTAGATGCCTAGTGCCCTTATGGCTCTAATCTGATAGTGGTAGTGGGGTGGTAGATACCTAGTCTCCATTATGGCTCTAATCTGATAGTGGTAGTGGGGTGGTAGATTTCTAGTGCCCTTATGGCTCTAATCTGATAGAGGTAGTCGGGTGGTAGATACCTAGTCTCCATTATGGCTCTAATCTGATATAGGTAGTGGGGTGGTAGATGCCTAGTCTCCATTATGGCTCTAATTTGGTAGTGGTAGTGGGGTGGTAGATACCTAGTCTCCATGATGGTTCTAATCTGATAGTGGTAGTGGGGTGGGAGATACCTAGTCTCCATTATGGCTCTAATCTGATAGTGGTAGTGGGGTGGTAGATGCCTAGTGCCCTTATGGCTCTAATCTGATAGTGGTAGTGGGGTGGTAGATGCCTAGTGCCTTTATGGCTCTAATCTGATAGTGGTAGTGGGGTGGTAGATGCCTAGTGCCCTTATGGCTCTAATCTGATAGTGGTAGAGGGGTGGTAGATACCTAGTCTCCATTATGGCTCTAATCTGCTAGTGGTAGTGGGGTGGTAGATGCCTAGTGCCTTTATGGCTCTAATCTGATAGTGGTAGTGGGGTGGTAGATGCCTAGTGCCCTTATTGCTCTAATCTGATAGTGGTAGTGGGGTGGTAGATACCTAGTCTCCATTATGGCTCTAATCTGATAGTGGTAGTGGGGTGGGAGATACCTAGTCTCCATTATGGCTCTAATCTGATAGATGTAGTGGGGTGGTAGATACCTAGTCTCCATTATGGCTCTAATCTGATAGTGGTAGTGGGGTGGTAGATGCCTAGTGCCCTTATGGCTCTAATCTGATAATGGTAGTGGGGTGATAGATACCTAGTCTCCATTATGGCTCTAATCTGATAGTGGTAGTGGAGTGGTAGATGCCTAGAGCCCGTATGGCTCTAATCTGATAGTGGTAGTGGGGTGGTAGATACCTAGTCTCCATTATGGCTCTAATCTGATAGTGGTAGTGGGGTGGTAGATGCCTAGTGCCTTTATGGCTCTAATCTGATAGTGGTAGTGGGGTGGTAGATACCTTGTGCCCTTATGGCTCTAATCTGATAGTGGTAGTGGGGTGGTAGATGCCTAGTGCCTTTATGAATCTAATCTGATAGTGGTAGTGGGGTGGTAGATGCCTAGTGCCCTTATGGCTCTAATCTGATAGTGGTATTGGGGTGGTAGATACCTAGTCTCCATTATGGCTCTAATCTGATAGTGGTAGTGGGGTGATAGATACCTAGTCTCCATTATGGCTCTAATCTGATAGTGGTAGTAGGGTTGTAGATACCTAATCTCCATTATGGCTCTAATCTGATAGTGGTAGTGGGGTGGTAGATGCCTAGTGCCTTTATGGATCTAATCTGATAGTGGTAGTGGGGTGGTAGATGCCTAGTGCCCTTATGGCTCTAGTCTGATAGTGGTAGTGGGGTGGTAGATACCTAGTCTCCATTATGGCTCTAATCTGATAGTGGTAGTGGGGTGGTAGATGCCAAGTGCCCTTATGGCTCTAATCTGATAGTGGTAGTGGGGTGGTAGATACCTAGTCTCCACTATGGCTCTAATCTGATAGTTGTAGTGGGGTGGTAGATACCTAGTCTCCATTATGGCTCTAATCTGATAGTGGTAGTGGGGTGGGAGATACCTAGTCTCCATTATGGCTCTAATCTGATAGATGTAGTGGGGTGGTAGATACCTAGTCTCCATTATGGCTCTAATCTGATAGTGGTAGTGGGGTGGTAGATGCCTAGTGCCCTTATGGCTCTAATCTGATAATGGTAGTGGGGTGATAGATACCTAGTCTCCATTATGGCTCTAAACTGATAGTGGTAGTGGAGTGGTAGATGCCTAGAGCCCGTATGGCTCTAATCTGATAGTGGTAGTGGGGTGGTAGATACCTAGTCTCCATTATGGCTCTAATCTGATAGTGGTAGTGGGGTGGTAGATGCCTAGTGCCTTTATGGCTCTAATCTGATAGTGGTAGTGGGGTGGTAGATACCTTGTGCCCTTATGGCTCTAATCTGATAGTGGTAGTGGGGTGGTAGATGCCTAGTGCCTTTATGAATCTAATCTGATAGTGGTAGTGGGGTGGTAGATGCCTAGTGCCCTTATGGCTCTAATCTGATAGTGGTATTGGGGTGGTAGATACCTAGTCTCCATTATGGCTCTAATCTGATAGTGGTAGTGGGGTGATAGATACCTAGTCTCCATTATGGCTCTAATCTGATAGTGGTAGTAGGGTTGTAGATACCTAATCTCCATTATGGCTCTAATCTGATAGTGGTAGTGGGGTGGTAGATGCCTAGTGCCTTTATGGATCTAATCTGATAGTGGTAGTGGGGTGGTAGATGCCTAGTGCCCTTATGGCTCTAGTCTGATAGTGGTAGTGGGGTGGTAGATACCTAGTCTCCATTATGGCTCTAATCTGATAGTGGTAGTGGGGTGGTAGATGCCAAGTGCCCTTATGGCTCTAATCTGATAGTGGTAGTGGGGTGGTAGATACCTAGTCTCCACTATGGCTCTAATCTGATAGTTGTAGTGGGGTGGTAGATACCTAGTCTCCATTATGGCTCTAATCTGATAGTGATAGTGGGGTGGTAGATGCCTAGTGCCCTTATGGCTCTAATCTGATAGTGGTAGTGGGGTGGTAGATACCTAGTCTCCATTATGGCTCTAATCTGATAGTGGTAGTGGGGTGGTAGATTTCTAGTGCCCTTATGGCTCTAATCTGATAGAGGTAGTGGGGTGGTAGATACCTAGTCTCCATTATGGCTCTAATCTGATATAGGTAGTGGGGTGGTAGATGCCTAGTCTCCATTATGGCTCTAATTTGGTAGTGGTAGTGGGGTGGTAGATACCTAGTCTCCATGATGGTTCTAATCTGATAGTGGTAGTGGGGTGGGAGATACCTAGTCTCCATTATGGCTCTAATCTGAAAGAGGTAGTGGGGTGGTAGATACCTAGTCTCCATTATGGTTCTAATCTGATAGTGGTAGTGGGGTGGTAGATGTCTAGTGCCCTTTTGGCTCTAATCTGATAGTGCTAGATGTCTAGTCTCCATTATGGCTCTAATCTGATAGTGGTAGTGGGGTGGTAGATGTCTAGTGCCCTTATGGCTCTAATCTGATAATGGTAGTGGGGTGATAGATACCTAGTCTCCATTATGGCTCTAATCTGATAGTGGTAGTGGGGTGGTAGATGCCTAGTGCCTTTATGGCTCTAATCTGATAGTGGTAGTGGGGTGGTAGATGCCTAGTGCCCTTATGGCTCTAATCTGATAGTGGTAGTGGGGTGGTAGATGCCTAGTGCCTTTATGGCTCTAATCTGATATTGGTAGTGGGGTGGTAGATGCCTAGTGCCCTTATGGCTCTAATCTGATAGTGGTAGAGGGGTGGTAGATACCTAGTCTCCATTATGGCTCTAATCTGCTAGTGGTAGTGGGGTGGTAGATGCCTAGTGCCTTTATGGCTCTAATCTGATAGTGGTAGTGGGGTGGTAGATGCCTAGTGCCCTTATGGCTCTAATCTGATAGTGGTAGAAGGGTGGTAGATACCTAGTCTCCATTATGGCTCTAATCTGATAGTGGTAGTGGGGTGGTAGATGTCTAGTGCCCTTATGGCTCTAATCTGATAGTGGTAGTGGGGTGATAGATGCCTAGTGCCCTTATTGCTCTAATCTGATAGTGGTAGTGTGGTGGTAGATACCTAGTCTCCATTATGGCTCTAATCTGATAGTGGTAGTGGGGTGGGAGATACCTAGTCTCCATTATGGCTCTAATCTGATAGATGTAGTGGGGTGATAGATACCTAGTCTCCATTATGGCTCTAATCTGATAGTGGTAGTGGAGTGGTAGATGCCTAGAGCCCGTATGGCTCTAATCTGATAGTGGTAGTGGGGTGGTAGATACCTAGTCTCCATTATGGCTCTAATCTGATAGTGGTAGTGGGGTGGTAGATGCCTAGTGCCTTTATGGCTATAATCTGATAGTGGTAGTGGGGTGGTAGATACCTTGTGCCCTTATGGCTCTAATCTGATAGTGGTAGTGGGGTGGTAGATGCCTAGTGCCTTTATGAATCTAATCTGATAGTGGTAGTGGGGTGGTAGATGCCTAGTGCCCTTATGGCTCTAATCTGATAGTGGTAGTGGGGTGGTAGATACCTAGTCTCCATTAGTGGGGTGGTAGATGCCTAGTGCCTTTAAGGCTCTAATCTGATAGTGGTAGTGGGGTGGTAGATGCCTAGTGTCCTTATGGCTCTAATCTGATAGTGGTAGAAGGGTGGTAGATACCTAGTCTCCATTATGGCTCTAATCTGATAGTGGTCGTGGGGTGGTAGATGCCTAGTGCCTTTATGGCTCTAATCTGATAGTGGTAGTGGGGTGGTAGATGCCTAGTGCCCTTATTGCTCTAATCTGATAGTGGTAGTGGGGTGGTAGATACCTAGTCTCCATTATGGCTCTAATCTGATAGTGGTAGTGGGGTGGGAGATACCTAGTCTCCATTATGGCTCTAATCTGATAGATGTAGTGGGGTGGTAGATACCTAGTCTCCATTATGGCTCTAATCTGATAGTGGTAGTGGGGTGGTATATGTCTAGTGCCCTTATGGCTCTAATCTGATAGTGTTAGATGTCTAGTTTCCATTATGGCTCTAATCTGATAGTGGTAGTGGGGTGGTAGATACCTAGTCTCCATTATGGCTCTAATCTGATAGTGGTAGTGGGGTGGGAGATACCTAGTCTCCATTATGGCTCTAATATGATAGAGGTATTGGGGTGGTAGATACCCAGTCTCCATTATGGCTCTAATCTGATAGTGGTAGTGGGGTGGTAGATGTCTAGTGCCCTTATGGCTTTAATCTGATAGTGGTAGATGTCTAGTCTCCATTATGGCTCTAATCTGATAGTGGTAGTGGGGTGATAGATACCTAGTCTCCATTATGGCTCTAATCTAATAGTGGTATTGGGGTGGTAGATGCCTAGTGCTTTTATGGCTCTAATCTGATAGTGGTAGTGGGGTGGTAGATGCCTAGTGCCCTTATGGCTCTAATCTGATAGTGGTAGTGGGGTGGTAGATACCTAGTCTCCATTATGGCTCTAATCTGATAGTGGTAGTGGGGTGGTAGATGCCTAGTGCCTTTATGGCTCTAATCTGATAGTGGTAGTGGGGTGATAGATGCCTTGTGCCTTTATGGCTCTAATCTGATAGTGGTAGTGGGGTGGTAGATACCTAGTCTCCATTATGGCTCTAATCTGGTAGTGGTAGAGGGGTGGTAGATACCTAGTCTCCATTATGGCTCTAATCTGATAGTGGTAGTGGGGTGGTAGATACCTAGTCTCCATTATGGCTGTAATCTGATAGTTGTAGTGGGGTGGTAGATGCCTAGTGCCTTTATGGCTCTAATCTGATAGTGGTAGTGGGGTGATAGATGCCTAGTGCCCTTATGGCTCTAATCTGATAGTGGTGGTGGTAGATACCTAGTCTCCATTATGGCTCTAATCTGATAGTGGTAGTGGGGTGGTAGATACCTAGTCTCCATTATGGCTCTAATCTGATAGTGGTAGTGGGGTGGTAGATGCCTAGTGCCTTTATGGCTCTAATATCATAGTGGTAGTGGGGTGGTAGATGCCTAGTGCCCTTATGGCTCTAATCTGATAGTGGTAGTGGGGTGGTAGATACCTAGTCTCCATTATGGCTCTAATCTGATAGTGATAGTGGGGTGGTAGATGCCTAGTGCCCTTATGGCTCTAATCTGATAGTGGTAGTGGGGTGGTAGATACCTAGTCTCCATTATGGCTCTAATCTGGTAGTGGGGTGGTAGATTTCTAGTGCCCTTATGGCTCTAATCTGATAGAGGTAGTGGGGTGGTAGATACCTAGTCTCCATTATGGCTCTAATCTGATATAGGTAGTGGGGTGGTAGATACCTAGTCTCCATTATGGCTCTAATCTGATAGTGGAAGTGGGGTATCAGATGTCTAGTCTCCCTTGTGGCTCTAATCTGATAGTGGTAGTGGGGTATCAGATGTCTAGTCTCCCTTGTGGCTCTAATCTGATAGTGGTAGTGGGGTGGTAGATACCTAGTCTCCATTATGGCTCTAATCTGATAGAGGTAGAGGGGTGGTAGATACCTAGTCTCCATTATGGCTCTAAATTGGTAGTGGTAGTGGGGTGGTAGATACCTAGTCTCCATTATGGTTCTAATCTGATAGTGGTAGTGGGGTGGGAGATACCTAGTCTCCATTATGGCACTAATCTGATAGAGGTAGTGGGGTGGTAGATACCTAGTCTCCATTATGGCTCTAATCTGATAGTGGTAGTGGGGTGGTAGATGTCTAGTGCCCTTATGGCTCTAATCTGATAGTGGTAGATGTCTAGTCTCCATTATGGCTCTAATCTGATAGTGGTAGTGGGGTGGTAGATACCTAGTCTCCATTATGGCTCTAATCTGATAATGGTAGTGGGGTGATAGATACCTAGTCTCCATTATGGCTCTAATCTGAAAGTGGTAGTGGAGTGGTAGATGCCTAGAGCCCGTATGGCTCTAATCTGATAGAGGTAGTGGGGTGTTAGATACCTAGTCTCCATTATGGCTCTAATCTGATAGAGGTAGTGGGGTGGTAGATACCTAGTCTCCATTATGGCTGTAATCTGATAGTTGTAGTGGGGTGGTAGATGCCTAGTGCCTTTATGGCTCTAATCTGATAGTGGTAGTGGGGTGATAGATGCCTAGTGCCCTTATGGCTCTAATCTGATAGTGGTGGTGGTAGATACCTAGTCTCCATTATGGCTCTAATCTGATAGTGGTAGTGGGGTGGTAGATACCTAGTCTCCATTATGGCTCTAATCTGATAGTGGTAGTGGGGTGGTAGATGCCTAGTGCCTTTATGGCTCTAATATCATAGTGGTAGTGGGGTGGTAGATGCCTAGTGCCCTTATGGCTCTAATCTGATAGTGGTAGTGGGGTGGTAGATACCTAGTCTCCATTATGGCTCTAATCTGATAGTGATAGTGGGGTGGTAGATGCCTAGTGCCCTTATGGCTCTAATCTGATAGTGGTAGTGGGGTGGTAGATACCTAGTCTCCATTATGGCTCTAATCTGGTAGTGGGGTGGTAGATTTCTAGTGCCCTTATGGCTCTAATCTGATAGAGGTAGTGGGGTGGTAGATACCTAGTCTCCATTATGGCTCTAATCTGATATAGGTAGTGGGGTGGTAGATACCTAGTCTCCATTATGGCTCTAATCTGATAGTGGAAGTGGGGTATCAGATGTCTAGTCTCCCTTGTGGCTCTAATCTGATAGTGGTAGTGGGGTATCAGATGTCTAGTCTCCCTTGTGGCTCTAATCTGATAGTGGTAGTGGGGTGGTAGATACCTAGTCTCCATTATGGCTCTAATCTGATAGAGGTAGAGGGGTGGTAGATACCTAGTCTCCATTATGGCTCTAAATTGGTAGTGGTAGTGGGGTGGTAGATACCTAGTCTCCATTATGGTTCTAATCTGATAGTGGTAGTGGGGTGGGAGATACCTAGTCTCCATTATGGCACTAATCTGATAGAGGTAGTGGGGTGGTAGATACCTAGTCTCCATTATGGCTCTAATCTGATAGTGGTAGTGGGGTGGTAGATGTCTAGTGCCCTTATGGCTCTAATCTGATAGTGGTAGATGTCTAGTCTCCATTATGGCTCTAATCTGATAGTGGTAGTGGGGTGGTAGATACCTAGTCTCCATTATGGCTCTAATATGATAATGGTAGTGGGGTGATAGATACCTAGTCTCCATTATGGCTCTAATCTGAAAGTGGTAGTGGAGTGGTAGATGCCTAGAGCCCGTATGGCTCTAATCTGATAGAGGTAGTGGGGTGTTAGATACCTAGTCTCCATTATGGCTCTAATCTGATAGAGGTAGTGGGGTGGGAGATACCTAGTCTCCATAATGGCTCTAATCTGATATTGGTAGTGGTTTTGGTAGATGCCTAGTGCCCTTATGGCTCTAAATCTGATAGTGGTAGTGGGGTGGTACAAACCTAGTCTCCCTTATGGCTCTAATCTGGTAGTAGTAGTGGGGTGGTAGATGCCTAGTGCCCTTATGGCTCTAATCTGATAGTGGTAGTGGGGTGGTAGATGCCTAGTGCCCTTATGGCTCTAATATGATAGTGGTAGTGGGGTGGTAGATATCTAGTCTCCATTATGGCTCTAATCTGATAGTGGTAGTGGGGTGGTAGATGCCTAGTGCCTTTATGGCTCTAATCTGATAGTGGTAGTGGGGTGGTAGATACCTAGTCTCCATTATGGCTATAATCTGATAGTGGTAGTGGGGTGGTTGATGTCTAGTCTCCATTATGGCTCTAATCTGATAGAGGTAGAGGGGTGGTAGATACCTAGTCTCCATTATGGCTCTAATCTGATAGTGGTAGTGGGGTGGTAGATACCTAGTCTCCATTATAGCTCTAATCTGATAGTGGTAGTGGGGTGGGAGATACCTAGTCTCCATTATGGCTCTAATCTGATAGAGGTAGTGGGGTGGTAGATACCTAGTCTCCATTATGGCTCTAATCTGATAGTGGTAGTGGGGTGGTAGATGTCTAGTGCCCTTATGGCTTTAATCTGTTATTGGTAGACGTCTAGTCTCCATTATGGCTCTAATCTGATAGTGGTAGTGGGGTGGTAGATGTCTAGTGCCCTTATGGCTTTAATCTGTTAGTGGTAGACGTCTAGTCTCCATTATGGCTCTAATCTAATAGTGGTAGTGGGGTGGTAGATGCCTAGTGCCTTTATGGCTCTAATCTGATAGTGGTAGTGGGGTGGTAGATGCCTAGTGCCCTTATGGCTCTAATCTGATAGTGGTAGTGTGGTGGTAGATACCTAGTCTCCATTATTGCTCTAATCTGATAGTGGTAGTGGGGTGGTAGATACCTAGTCTCCATTATGGCTCCAATCTGATAGTGGTAGTGGGGTGGAAGATACCTACTCTCCATTATGGCTCTAATCTGATAGTGGTAGTGGGGTGGTAGATGCCTAGTGCCTTTATGGCTCTAATCTGATAGTGGTAGTGGGGTGGTAGATGAATAGTGCCCTTATGGCTCTAATCTGATAATGGTAGTAGGGTGGTAGATACCTAGTCTCCAAATGGCTCTAATCTGACAGTGGTAGTGGGGTGGTAGATGCCTAGTGCCTTTATGGCTCTAATCTGATAGTGGTAGTGGGGTTGATAGATGCCTAGTGCCCTTATGGCTCTAATCTGATAGTGGTAGTGGGGTGGTAGATACCTAGTCTCCATTATGGCTCTAATCTGATAGTGGTAGTGGGGTGGTAGATGCCTAGTGCCCTTATGGCTTTAATCTGTTATTGGTAGACGTCTAGTCTCCATTATGGCTCTAATCTGATAGTGGTAGTGGGGTGGTAGATGTCTAGTGCCCTTATGGCTTTAATCTGTTAGTGGTAGACGTCTAGTCTCCATTATGGCTCTAATCTAATAGTGGTAGTGGGGTGGTAGATGCCTAGTGCCTTTATGGCTCTAATCTGATAGTGGTAGTGGGGTGGTAGATGCCTAGTGCCCTTATGGCTCTAATCTGATAGTGGTAGTGTGGTGGTAGATACCTAGTCTCCATTATTGCTCTAATCTGATAGTGGTAGTGGGGTGGTAGATACCTAGTCTCCATTATGGCTCCAATCTGATAGTGGTAGTGGGGTGGAAGATACCTACTCTCCATTATGGCTCTAATCTGATAGTGGTAGTGGGGTGGTAGATGCCTAGTGCCTTTATGGCTCTAATCTGATAGTGGTAGTGGGGTGGTAGATGAATAGTGCCCTTATGGCTCTAATCTGATAATGGTAGTAGGGTGGTAGATACCTAGTCTCCAAATGGCTCTAATCTGACAGTGGTAGTGGGGTGGTAGATGCCTAGTGCCTTTATGGCTCTAATCTGATAGTGGTAGTGGGGTGGTAGATGCCTAGTGCCCTTATGGCTCTAATCTGATAATGGTAGTAGGGTGGTAGATACCTAGTCTCCAAATGGCTCTAATCTGACAGTGGTAGTGGGGTGGTAGATGCCTAGTGCCTTTATGGCTCTAATCTGATAGTGGTAGTGGGGTGGTAGATGCCTAGTGCCCTTATGGCTCTAATCTGATAGTGGTAGTGGGGTGGTAGATACCTAGTCTCAATTATGGCTCTAATCTGATAGTGGTAGTGGGGTGGTAGATACCAAGTCTCCATTATGGCTCTAATCTGATAGTGGTAGTGGGGTGGTAGATACCTAGTCTCCATTATGGCTCTAATCTGATAGTGGTAGTGGGGTGGAAGATACCTACTCTCCATTATGGCTCTAATCTGATAGAGGTAGTGGTGTGGTAGATACCTAGTCTCCATTATGGCTCTAATCTGATAGTGGTAGTGGGGTGGTAGATACCTAGTCTCCATTATGGCTCTAATCTGTAAGTGGTAGTGGGGTGGTAGATACCTAGTCTCCATTATGGCTCTAATCTGATAGTGGTAGTGGGGTGGTAGATACCTAGTTTCCATTATGGCTCTAATTTGGTAGTGGTAGTGGGGTGGTAGATGCCTAGTGCCTTTATGGCTCTAATCTGATAGTGGTAGTGGGGTGGTAGATGCCTAGTGCCCTTATGGCTCTAATCTGATAGTGGTAGTGGGGTGATAGATACCAAGTCTCCATTATGGCTCTAATCTGATAGAGGTAGTGGTGTGGTAGATACCTAGTCTCCATTATGGCTCTAATCTGATAGTGGTAGTGGGGTGGTAGATACCTAGTCTCCATTATGGCTCTAATCTGATAGTGGTAGTGGGGTGGTAGATACCTAGTCTCCATTATGGCTCTAATGTGGTAGTGGGGTGGTAGAAACCTATTCTCCATTATGGCTCTAATCTGATAGTGGTAGATACCTAGTCTCCATTATGGCTCTAATCTGATAGTGGTAGTGGGGTGGTAGATGCCTAGTGCCTTTATGACTCTAATCTGATAGTGGTAGTGGGGTGATAGATGCCTAGTGCCCTTATGGCTCTAATCTGATAGTGGTAGTGGGGTGGTAGATACCTAGTCTCCATTATGGCTCTAATCTGATAGTGATAGTGGGGTGGTAGATGCCTAGTGCCCTTATGGCTCTAATCTGATAGTGGTAGTGGGGTGGTAGATACCTAGTCTCCATTATGGCTCTAATCTGATAGTGGTAGTGGGGTGGTAGATGCCTAGTGCCTTTATGGCTCTAATCTGATAGTGGTAGTGGGGTGATAGATGCCTAGTGCCCTTATGGCTCTAATCTGATAGTGGTAGTGGGGTGGTAGATACCTAGTCTCCATTATGGCTCTAATCTGATAGTGGTAGTGGGGTGGTAGATACCTAGTCTCCATTATGGCTCTAATCTGATAGTGGTAGTGGGGTGGTAGATGCCTAGTGCCTTTATGGCTCTAATCTGATAGTGGTAGTGGGGTGGTAGATACCTAGTCTCCATTATGGCTCTAATCTGATAGTGATAGTGGGGTGGTAGATGCCTAGTGCCCTTATGGCTCTAATCTGATAGTGGTAGTGGGGTGGTAGATACCTAGTCTCCATTATGGCTCTAATATGATAGTGGTAGTGGGGTGGTAGATGCCTAGTGCCTTTATGGCTCTAATCTGATAGTGGTAGTGGGGTGATAGATGCCTAGTGCCCTTATGGCTCTAATCTGATAGTGGTAGTGGGGTGGTAGATACCTAGTCTCCATTATGGCTCTAATCTGATAGTGATAGTGGGGTGGTAGATGCCTAGTGCCCTTATGGCTCTAATCTGATAGTGGTAGTGGGGTGGTAGATACCTAGTCTCCATTATGGCTCTAATCTGATAGTGGTAGTGGGGTGGTAGATGCCTAGTGCCTTTATGGCTCTAATCTGATAGTGGTAGTGGGGTGATAGATGCCTAGTGCCCTTATGGCTCTAATCTGATAGTGGTAGTGGGGTGGTAGATACCTAGTCTCCATTATGGCTCTAATCTGATAGTGATAGTGGGGTGGTAGATACCTAGTCTCCATTATGGCTCTAATTTGGTAGTGGTAGTGGGGTGGTAGATACCTACTCTCCATTATGGCTCTAATCTGATAGTGGTAGTGGGGTGGTAGATACCTAGTCTCCATTATGGCTCTAATCTGATAGAGGTAGTGGGGTGGTAGATACCTAGTCTCCATTATGGCTCTAATCTGATAGTGGTAGTGGGGTGGTAGATGTCTAGTGCCCTTATGGCTTTAATCTGTTAGTGGTAGACGTCTAGTCTCCATTATGGCTCTAATCTGATAGTGGTAGTGGGGTGGTAGATGCCTAGTGCCTTTATGGCTCTAATCTGATAGTGGTAGTGGGGTGATAGATGCCTAGTGCCCTTATGGCTCTAATCTGATAGTGGTAGTGGGGTGGTAGATACCTACTCTCCATTATGGCTCTAATCTGATAGTGGTAGTGGGGTGGTAGATACCTAGTCTCCATTATGGCTCTAATCTGATAGTGGTAGTGGGGTGGAAGATACCTACTCTCCATTATGGCTCTAATCTGATAGAGGTAGTGGTGTGGTAGATACCTAGTCTCCATTATGGCTCTAATCTGATAGTGGTAGTGGGGTGGTAGATACCTAGTCTCCATTATGGCTCTAATCTGATAGTGGTAGTGGGGTGGTAGATACCTAGTCTCCATTATGGCTCTAATCTGATAGTGGTAGTGGGGAGGTAGATACCTAGTTTCCATTATGGCTCTAATTTGGTAGTGGTAGTGGGGTTGTACATACCTAGTCTCCATTATGGCTCTAATCTGATAGTGGTAGTGGGGTGGTAGATACCTAGTCTCCATTATGGCTCTAATCTGATAGTGGTAGTGGGGTGGTAGATGCCTAGTGCCTTTATGGCTCTAATCTGATAGTGGTAGTGGGGTGGTAGATGCCTAGTGCCCTTATGGCTCTAATCTGATAGTGGTAGTGGGGTGGTAGATACCTAGTCTCAATTATGGCTCTAATCTGATAGTGGTAGTGGGGTGGTAGATACCAAGTCTCCATTATGGCTCTAATCTGATAGTGGTAGTGGGGTGGTAGATACCTAGTCTCCATTATGGCTCTAATCTGATAGTGGTAGTGGGGTGGAAGATACCTACTCTCCATTATGGCTCTAATCTGATAGAGGTAGTGGTGTGGTAGATACCTAGTCTCCATTATGGCTCTAATCTGATAGTGGTAGTGGGGTGGTAGATACCTAGTCTCCATTATGGCTCTAATCTGTAAGTGGTAGTGGGGTGGTAGATACCTAGTCTCCATTATGGCTCTAATCTGATAGTGGTAGTGGGGTGGTAGATACCTAGTTTCCATTATGGCTCTAATTTGGTAGTGGTAGTGGGGTGGTAGATACCTAGTCTCCATTATGGCTCTAATTTGATAGTGGTAGTGGGGTGGTAGATACCTAGTCTCCATTATGGCTCTAATCTGATAGTGGTAGTGGGGTGGTAGATGCCTAGTGCCTTTATGGCTCTAATCTGATAGTGGTAGTGGGGTGGTAGATGCCTAGTGCCCTTATGGCTCTAATCTGATAGTTGTAGTCGGGTGGTAGATACCTAGTCTCCAAATGGCTCTAATCTGACAGTGGTAGTTGGGTGGTAGATGCCTAGTGCCTTTATGGCTCTAATCTGATAGTGGTAGTGGGGTGGTAGATGCCTAGTGCCCTTATGGCTCTAATCTGATAGTGGTAGTGGGGTGGTAGATACCAAGTCTCCATTATGGCTCTAATCTGATAGAGGTAGTGGTGTGGTAGATACCTAGTCTCCATTATGGCTCTAATCTGATAGTGGTAGTGGGGTGGTAGATACCTAGTCTCCATTATGGCTCTAATCTGATAGTGGTAGTGGGGTGGTAGATACCTAGTCTCCATTATGGCTCTAATCTGATAGTGGTAGTGGGGTGGTAGATACCTAGTTTCCATTATGGCTCTAATTTGGTAGTGGTAGTGGGGTGGTAGATACCTAGTCTCCATTATGGCTCTAATCTGATAGTGGTAGTGGGGTGGTAGATACCTAGTCTCCATTATGGCTCTAATCTGATAGTGGTAGTGGGGTGGTAGATGCCTAGTGCCTTTATGGCTCTAATCTGATAGTGGTAGTGGGGTGGTAGATGCCTAGTGCCCTTATGGCTCTAATCTGATAGTGGTAGTAGGGTGGTAGATACCTAGTCTCCAAATGGCTCTAATCTGACAGTGGTAGTTGGGTGGTAGATGCCTAGTGCCTTTATGGCTCTAATCTGATAGTGGTAGTGGGGTGGTAGATGCCTAGTGCACTTATGGCTCTAATCTGATAGTGGTAGTGGGGTGGTAGATACCAAGTCTCCATTTTGGCTCTAATCTGATAGTGGTAGTGGGGTGGTAGATACCTAGTCTCCATTATGGCTCTAATCTGATAGTGGTAGTGGGGTGGAAGATACCTACTCTCCATTATGGCTCTAATCTGATAGAGGTAGTGGTGTGGTAGATACCTAGTCTCCATTATGGCTCTAATCTGATAGTGGTAGTGGGGTGGTAGATACCTAGTCTCCATTATGGCTCTAATCTGATAGTGGTAGTGGGGTGGTAGATACCTAGTCTCCACTATGGCTCTAATCTGATAGTGGTAGTGGGGTGGTAGATGCCTAGTGCCTTTATGGCTCTAATCTGATAGTGGTAGTGGGGTGGTAGATGCCTAGTGCCCTTATGGCTCTAATCTGATAGTGGTAGTGGGGTGGTAGATACCTAGTCTCCATTATGGCTCTAATCTGGTAGTGGTAGACGGGTGGTAGATACCTAGTCTCCATTATGGCTCTAATCTGATAGTGGTAGTGGGGTGGTAGATACCTAGTCTCCATTATGGCTCTAATCTGGTAGTGGTAGTGGTGTGGTAGATACCTAGTCTCCATTATGGCTCTAATCTGGTAGTGGTAGTGGGGTGGTAGAAACCTATTCTCCATTATGGCTCTAATCTGATAGTGGTAGTGGGGTGGTAGATGCCTAGTGCCTTTATGGCTCTAATCTGATAGTGGTAGTGGGGTGATAGATGCCTAGTGCCCTTATGGCTCTAATCTGATAGTGGTAGTGGGGTGGTAGATACCTAGTCTCCATTATGGCTCTAATCTGATAGTGATAGTGGGGTGGTAGATGCCTAGTGCCCTTATGGCTCTAATCTGATAGTGGTAGTGGGGTGGTAGATACCTAGTCTCGATTATTGCTCTAATCTGATAGTGGTAGTGGGGTGGTAGATGCCTAGTGCCCTTATGGCTCTAATCTGATAGTGGTAGTGGGGTGGTAGATACCTAGTCTCCATTATGGCTCTAATCTGATAGTGGTAGTGGGGTGGTAGATGCCTAGTGCCTTTATGGCTCTAATCTGATAGTGGTAGTGGGGTGATAGATGCCTAGTGCCCTTATGGCTCTAATCTGATAGTGGTAGTGGGGTGGTAGATACCTAGTCTCCATTATGGCTCTAATCTGATAGTGATAGTGGGGTGGTAGATACCTAGTCTCCATTATGGCTCTAATTTGGTAGTGGTAGTGGGGTGGTAGATACCTAGTCTCCATTATGGCTCTAATTTGATAGTGGTAGTGGGGTGGTAGATACCTAGTCTCCATTATGGCTCTAATCTGATAGTGGTAGTGGGGTGGTAGATGCCTAGTGCCTTTATGGCTCTAATCTGATAGTGGTAGTGGGGTGATAGATGCCTAGTGCCCTTATGGCTCTAATCTGATAGTGGTAGTGGGGTGGTAGATACCTAGTCTCCATTATGGCTCTAATCTGATAGTGATAGTGGGGTGGTAGATACCTAGTCTCCATTATGGCTCTAATTTGGTAGTGGTAGTGGGGTGGTAGATACCTACTCTCCATTATGGCTCTAATTTGATAGTGGTAGTGGGGTGGTAGATACCTAGTCTCCATTATGGCTCTAATCTGATAGAGGTAGTGGGGTGGTAGATACCTAGTCTCCATTATGGCTCTAATCTGATAGTGGTAGTGGGGTGGTAGATGTCTAGTGCCCTTATGGCTTTAATCTGTTAGTGGTAGTGGGGTGGTAGATACCTAGTCTCCATTATGGCTCTAATCTGATAGAGGTAGTGGTGTGGTAGATACCTAGTCTCCATTATGGCTCTAATCTGATAGTGGTAGTGGGGTGGTAGATACCTAGTCTCCATTATGGCTCTAATCTGTAAGTGGTAGTGGGGTGGTAGATACCTAGTCTCCATTATGGCTCTAATCTGATAGTGGTAGTGGGGTGGTAGATACCTAGTTTCCATTATGGCTCTAATTTGGTAGTGGTAGTGGGGTGGTAGATACCTAGTCTCCATTATGGCTCTAATCTGATAGTGGTAGTGGGGTGGTAGATGCCTAGTGCCTTTATGGCTCTAATCTGATAGTGGTAGTGGGGTGGTAGATGCCTAGTGCCCTTATGGCTCTAATCTGATAGTTGTAGTCGGGTGGTAGATACCTAGTCTCCAAATGGCTCTAATCTGACAGTGGTAGTTGGGTGGTAGATGCCTAGTGCCTTTATGGCTATAATCTGATAGTGGTAGTGGGGTGGTAGATGCCTAGTGCCCTTATGGCTCTAATCTGATAGTGGTAGTGGGGTGGTAGATACCAAGTCTCCATTATGGCTCTAATCTGATAGAGGTAGTGGTGTGGTAGATACCTAGTCTCCATTATGGCTCTAATCTGATAGTGGTAGTGGGGTGGTAGATACCTAGTCTCCATTATGGCTCTAATCTGATAGTGGTAGTGGGGTGGTAGATACCTAGTCTCCATTATGGCTCTAATCTGATAGTGGTAGTGGGGTGGTAGATACCTAGTTTCCATTATGGCTCTAATTTGGTAGTGGTAGTGGGGTGGTAGATACCTAGTCTCCATTATGGCTCTAATCTGATAGTGGTAGTGGGGTGGTAGATACCTAGTCTCCATTATGGCTCTAATCTGATAGTGGTAGTGGGGTGGTAGATGCCTAGTGCCTTTATGGCTCTAATCTGATAGTGGTAGTGGGGTGGTAGATGCCTAGTGCCCTTATGGCTCTAATCTGATAGTGGTAGTAGGGTGGTAGATACCTAGTCTCCAAATGGCTCTAATCTGACAGTGGTAGTTGGGTGGTAGATGCCTAGTGCCTTTATGGCTCTAATCTGATAGTGGTAATGGGGTGGTAGATGCCTAGTGCACTTATGGCTCTAATCTGATAGTGGTAGTGGGGTGGTAGATACCAAGTCTCCATTATGGCTCTAATCTGATAGTGGTAGTGGGGTGGTAGATACCTAGTCTCCATTATGGCTCTAATCTGATAGTGGTAGTGGGGTGGAAGATACCTACTCTCCATTATGGCTCTAATCTGATAGAGGTAGTGGTGTGGTAGATACCTAGTCTCCATTATGGCTCTAATCTGATAGTGGTAGTGGGGTGGTAGATACCTAGTCTCCATTATGGCTCTAATCTGATAGTGGTAGTGGGGTGGTAGATACCTAGTCTCCACTATGGCTCTAATCTGATAGTGGTAGTGGGGTGGTAGATGCCTAGTGCCTTTATGGCTCTAATCTGATAGTGGTAGTGGGGTGGTAGATGCCTAGTGCCCTTATGGCTCTAATCTGATAGTGGTAGTAGGGTGGTAGAAACCTAGTCTCCAAATGGCTCTAATCTGACAGTGGTAGTTGGGTGGTAGATGCCTAGTGCCTTTATGGCTCTAATCTGATAGTGGTAGTGGGGTTGATAGATGCCTAGTGCCCTTATGGCTCTAATCTGATAGTGGTAGTGGGGTGGTAGATACCTAGTCTCCATTATGGCTCTAATCTGGTAGTGGTAGACGGGTGGTAGATACCTAGTCTCCATTATGGCTCTAATCTGATAGTGGTAGTGGGGTGGTAGATACCTAGTCTCCATTATGGCTCTAATCTGGTAGTGGTAGTGGTGTGGTAGATACCTAGTCTCCATTATGGCTCTAATCTGGTAGTGGTAGTGGGTTGGTAGAAACCTATTCTCCATTATGGCTCTAATCTGATAGTGGTAGTGGGGTGGTAGATACCTAGTCTCCATTATGGCTCTAATCTGATAGTGGTAGTGGGGTGGTAGATGCCTAGTGCCTTTATGGCTCTAATCTGATAGTGGTAGTGGGGTGATAGATGCCTAGTGCCCTTATGGCTCTAATCTGATAGTGGTAGTGGGGTGGTAGATACCTAGTCTCCATTATGGCTCTAATCTGATAGTGATAGTGGGGTGGTAGATGCCTAGTGCCCTTATGGCTCTAATCTGATAGTGGTAGTGGGGTGGTAGATACCTAGTCTCGATTATTGCTCTAATCTGATAGTGGTAGTGGGGTGGTAGATGCCTAGTGCCCTTATGGCTCTAATCTGATAGTGGTAGTGGGGTGGTAGATACCTAGTCTCCATTATGGCTCTAATCTGATAGTGGTAGTGGGGTGGTAGATGCCTAGTGCCTTTATGGCTCTAATCTGATAGTGGTAGTGGGGTGATAGATGCCTAGTGCCCTTATGGCTCTAATCTGATAGTGGTAGTGGGGTGGTAGATACCTAGTCTCCATTATGGCTCTAATCTGATAGTGATAGTGGGGTGGTAGATACCTAGTCTCCATTATGGCTCTAATCTGATAGTGGTAGTGGGGTGGTAGATACCTAGTCTCCATTATGGCTCTAATCTGGTAGTGGTAGTGGTGTGGTAGATACCTAGTCTCCATTATGGCTCTAATCTGGTAGTGGTAGTGGGTTGGTAGAAACCTATTCTCCATTATGGCTCTAATCTGATAGTGGTAGTGGGGTGGTAGATACCTAGTCTCCATTATGGCTCTAATCTGATAGTGGTAGTGGGGTGGTAGATGCCTAGTGCCTTTATGGCTCTAATCTGATAGTGGTAGTGGGGTGATAGATGCCTAGTGCCCTTATGGCTCTAATCTGATAGTGGTAGTGGGGTGGTAGATACCTAGTCTCCATTATGGCTCTAATCTGATAGTGATAGTGGGGTGGTAGATGCCTAGTGCCCTTATGGCTCTAATCTGATAGTGGTAGTGGGGTGGTAGATACCTAGTCTCGATTATTGCTCTAATCTGATAGTGGTAGTGGGGTGGTAGATGCCTAGTGCCCTTATGGCTCTAATCTGATAGTGGTAGTGGGGTGGTAGATACCTAGTCTCCATTATGGCTCTAATCTGATAGTGGTAGTGGGGTGGTAGATGCCTAGTGCCTTTATGGCTCTAATCTGATAGTGGTAGTGGGGTGATAGATGCCTAGTGCCCTTATGGCTCTAATCTGATAGTGGTAGTGGGGTGGTAGATACCTAGTCTCCATTATGGCTCTAATCTGATAGTGATAGTGGGGTGGTAGATACCTAGTCTCCATTATGGCTCTAATTTGGTAGTGGTAGTGGGGTGGTAGATACCTACTCTCCATTATGGCTCTAATTTGATAGTGGTAGTGGGGTGGTAGATACCTAGTCTCCATTATGGCTCTAATCTGATAGAGGTAGTGGGGTTGTAGATACCTAGTCTCCATTATGGCTCTAATCTGATAGTGGTAGTGGGGTGGTAGATGTCTAGTGCCCTTATGGCTTTAATCTGTTAGTGGTAGTGGGGTGGTAGATACCTAGTCTCCATTATGGCTCTAATCTGATAGTGATAGTGGGGTGGTAGATACCTAGTCTCCATTATGGCTCTAATTTGGTAGTGGTAGTGGGGTGGTAGGTACCTACTCTCCATTATGGCTCTAATCTGATAGTGGTAGTGGGGTGGTAGATACCTAGTCTCCATTATGGCTCTAATCTGATAGAGGTAGTGGGGTGGTAGATACCTAGTCTCCATTATGGCTCTAATCTGATAGTGGTAGTGGGGTGGTAGATGTCTAGTGCCCTTATGGCTTTAATCTGTTAGTGGTAGACGTCTAGTCTCCATTATGGCTCTAATCTGATAGTGGTAGTGGGGTGGTAGATACCTAGTCTCCATTATGGCTCTAATCTGATAGTGGTAGTGGGGTGGTAGATGCCTAGTGCCTTTATGGCTCTAATCTGATAGTGGTAGTGGTGTGGTAGATGCCTAGTGCCCTTATGGCTCTAATCTGATAGTGGTAGTGGGGTGGTAGATACCAAGTCTCCATTATGGCTCTAATCTGATAGTGGTAGTGGGATGGTAGATACCTAGTCTCCATTATGGCTCTAATCTGATAGTGGTAGTGGGGTGGAAGATACCTACTCTCCATTATGGCTCTAATCTGATACAGGTAGTGGTGTGGTAGATACCTAGTCTCCATTATGGCTCTAATCTGATAGTGGTAGTGGGGTGGTAGATACCTAGTCTCCATTATGGCTCTAATCTGATAGTGGTAGTGGGGTGGTAGATACCTAGTCTCCATTATGGCTCTAATCTGATAGTGGTAGTGGGGAGGTAGATACCTAGTTTCCATTATGGCTCTAATTTGGTAGTGGTAGAGGGGTGGTAGATACCTAGTCTCCATTATGGCTCTAATCTGATAGTGGTAGTGGGGTGGTAGATACCTAGTCTCCATTATGGCTCTAATCTGATAGTGGTAGTGGGGTGGTAGATGCCTAGTGCCTTTATGGCTCTAATCTGATAGTGGTAGTGGGGTGGTAGATGCCTAGTGCCCTTATGGCTCTAATCTGATAGTGGTAGTGGGGTGGTAGATACCTAGTCTCCATTATGGCTCTAATCTGATAGTGGTAGTGGGGTGGTAGATACCAAGTCTCCATTATGGCTCTAATCTGATAGTGGTAGTGGGGTGGTAGATACCTAGTCTCCATTATGGCTCTAATCTGATAGTGGTAGTGGGGTGGAAGATACCTCGTCTCCATTATGGCTCTAATCTGATAGTGGTAGTGGGGTGGTAGATGTCTAGTGCCCTTATGGCTTTAATCTGACAGTGGTAGATGTCTAGTCTCCATTATGGCTCTAATCTGATAGTGGTAGTGGGGTGATAGATACCTAGTCTCCATTATGGCTCTAATCTAATAGTGGTAGTGGGGTGGTAGATGCCTAGTGCCTTTCTGGCTCTAATCTGATAGTGGTAGTGGGGTGGTAGATGCCTAGTGCCCTTATGGCTCTAATCTGATAGTGGTAGTGGGGTGGTAGATACCTAGTCTCCATTATGGCTCTACTCTGATAGTGGTAGTGGGGTGGGAGATACCTAGTCTCCATTATGGCGCTAATCTGATAGAGGTAGTGGGGTGGTAGATACCTAGTCTCCATTATGGCTCTAATCTGATAGTGGTAGTGGGGTGGTAGATGTCTAGTGCCCTTATGGCTTTAATCTGATAGTGGTAGATGTCTAGTCTCCATTATGGCTCTAATCTGATAGTGGTAGTGGGGTGATAGATACCTAGTCTCCATTATGGCTCTAATCTAATAGTGGTAGTGGGGTGGTAGATGCCTAGTGCCTTTCTGGCTCTAATATGATAGTGGTAGTGGGGTGGTAGATGCCTAGTGCCCTTATGGCTCTAATCTGATAGTGGTAGTGGGGTGGTAGATACCTAGTTTCCATTATGGCTCTAATCTGATAGTGGTAGTGGGGTGGTAGATACCTAGTCTCCATTATGGCTCTAATCTGATAGTGGTAGTGGGGTGGTAGATACCTAGTCTCCATTATGGCTCTAATCTGATAGTGGTAGTGGGGTGGTAGATGCCTAGTGCCTTTATGGCTCTAATCTGATAGTGGTAGTGGGGTGATAGATGCCTAGTGCCCTTATGGCTCTAATTTTTTATTTATTTTATTTTTATTTAACCTTTATTTAACCAGGTAGGCAAATTGAGAACACGTTCTCATTTACAATTGCGACCTGGCCAAGATAAAGCAAAGCAGTTCGACACATACAACAACACATAGTTACACATGGAGTAAAACAAACATATAGTCAATGATACAGTGAAAAAAAATAAGTATATATACAATGTGAGCAAGTGAGGTGAGATAAGGGAGGTGAAGGCAAACAAATATATGTATAAATAAATAAAAATATAAAAAGGCCATGGTGGCGATGTAAATACAACACAGCAAGTAAAATAAAAACTAAAAACACTGGAATGGTTGGTTTGCAGTGGAAGAAAGCGCAAAGTAGAGACAGAAATAATGGGGTGCAAAGGAGCAAAATAAATAAATAAATACAGTAGGTAAAGAGGTAGTTGTTTGGGCTAAATTATAGATGGGCTATGTACAGGTGCAGTAATCTATGAGCTGCTCTGACAGCTGGTGCTTAAAGCTAGTGAGGGAGATAAGTGTTTCCAGTTTCAGAGATTTTTGTAGTTCGTTCCAGTCATTGGCAGCAGAGAACTGGAAGGAGAGGCGGCCAAAGGAAGAATTGGTTTTGGGGGTGACCAGAGAGATAAACCTGCTGGAGCGCGTGCTACAGGTAGGTGTTGCTATGGTGACCAGCGAGCTGAGATAAGGGGGGACTTTACCTAGCAGGGTCTTGTAGATGACCTGGAACCAGTGGGTTTGGCGACGAGTATGAAGCGAGGGCCAGCCAACGAGAGTGTACAGGTCGCAGTGGTGGGTAGTATATGGGGCTTTGGTGACAAAACGGATGGCACTGTGATAGACTGCATCCAATTTATTGAGTAGGGTTTTGGAGGCTATTTTGTAAATGACATCACCGAAGTCGAGGATTGGTAGGATGGTCAGTTTTACAAGGGTATGTTTGGCAGCATGAGTGAAGGATGCTTTGTTGCGGAATAGGAAGCCAATTCTAGATTTAACTTTGGATTGGAGATGTTTGATGTGAGTCTGGAAGGAGAGTTTACAGTCTAACCAGACACCTAGGTATTTGTAGTTGTCCACATATTCTAAGTCAGAGCCGTCCAGAGTAGTGATGTTGGACAGGCGGGCAGGTGCAGGCAGCGATCGGTTGAAGAGCATGCATTTAGTTTTACTTGTATTTAAGAGCAATTGGAGGCCACGGAAGGAGAGTTGTATGGCATTGAAGCTCGCCTGGAGGGTTGTTAACACGGTGTCAAAAGAAGGGCCAGAAGTATACAGAATAGTGTCGTCTGCGTAGAGGTGGATCAGAGAATCACTAGCAGCAAGAGCGACATCATTGATGTATACAGAGAAGAGAGTCGGTCCAAGAATTGAACCCTGTGGCACCCCCATGGAGACTGCCAGAGGCCCGGACAACAGACCCTCCGATTTGACACACTGAACTCGATCAGAGAAGTAGTTGGTGAACCAGGCGAGGCAATCATTAGAGAAACCAAGGCTGTCGAGTCTGCCGATGAGGATGTGGTGATTGACAGAGTCAAAAGCCTTGGCCAGGTCAATGAATACGGCTGCACAGTATTGTTTCCTATCGATGGCGGTTAAGATATCGTTTATGACCTTGAGCGTGGCTGAGGTGCACCCATGACCAGCTCTGAAACCAGATTGCATAGCGGAGAAGGTATGGTGGGATTCGAAATGGTCGGTAATCTGTTTGTTGACTTGGCTTTCGAAGACCTTAGAAAGGCAGGGTAGGATAGATATAGGTCTGTAGCTGTTAGGGTCAAGAGTGTCCCCCCCTTTGAAGAGGGGGATAACCGCAGCTGCTTTCCAATCTTTGGGAATCTCAGACGACACGAAAGAGAGGTTGAAAAGGCTAGTAATAGGGGTGGCAACAATTTCAGCAGATAGTTTTAGAAAGAAAGGGTCCAGATTATCTAGCCCGGCTGATTTGTAAGGGTCCAGATTTTGCAGCTCTTTTAGAACATCAGCTGACTGTATTTGGGAGAAAGAGAAATGGGGAAGGCTTGGGCGAGTAGCAGAGGGGAGGGCAGTGCTGTTGTCCGGGGTAGGGGTAGCCAGGTGGAAAGCATGGCCAGCCGTAGAAAAATGCTTATTGAAATTCTCAATTATAGTGGATTTGTCGGTGGTGACAGTGTTTCCTATCTTCAGAGCAGTTGGAAGCTGGAAGGAGGTGTTCTTATTCTCCATGGACTTTACAGTGTCCCAGAACTTTTTTGAATTTGTGTTGCAGGAAGCAAATTTCTGCTTGAAAAAGCTAGCCTTGGCTTTTCTAACTGCCTGTGTATACTGGTTTCTAGCTTCCCTGAAAAGTTGCATATCACGGGGGCTGTTCGATGCTAATGCAGAACGCCATAGGATGTTTTTCTGTTGGTTAAGGGCAGTCAGGTCAGGAGAGAACCAAGGGCTATATCTGTTCCTGGTTCTAAATTTCTTGAATGGGGCATGCTTATTCAAGATGGTGAGGAAGGCATTTTTAAAAAATGTCCAGGCATCCTCTACTGACGGGATGAGATCAATATCCTTCCAGGATACCTCGGCCAGGTCGATTAGAAAGGCCTGCTCGCTGAAGTGTTTCAGGGAGCGTTTGACAGTGATGAGTGGAGGTCGTTTGACCGCTGACCCATTACGGATGCAGGCAATGAGGCAGTGATCGCTGAGATCTTGGTTGAAAACAGCAGAGGTGTATTTGGAGGGCAAGTTTGTTAGGATGATATCTATGAGGGTACCCGTGTTTACGGAATTGGGGTGGTACCTGGTAGGTTCATTGATAATTTGTGTGAGATTGAGGGCATCAAGCTTAGATTGTAGGGTGGCTGGGGTGTTAAGCATGTTAAAATTTAGGTCGCCTAGCAGCACGAGCTCTGAAGATAGATGGGGGGCAATCAGTTCACATATAGTGTCCAGAGCACAGCTGGGGGCAGAGGGTGGTCTATAGCAGGCGGCAACGGTGAGAGACTTGTTTTTAGAGAGGTGGATTTTTAAAAGTAGAAGTTCAAATTGTTTGGGAACAGACCTGGATAGTAAAACAGAACTCTGCAGGCAATCTTTGCAATAGATTTCAACACCGCCCCCTTTGGCCGTTCTATCTTGTCTGAAAATCTTGTAGTTGGGGATGAAAATGTCAGAATTTTTGGTGGTCTTTCTAAGCCAGGATTCAGACACGGCTAAAACATCCGGGTTGGCAGAGTGTGCTAAAGCAGTGAACAAAACAAACTTAGGGAGGAGGCTTCTAATGTTAACATGCATGAAGCCAAGGCTATTACGGTTACAGAAGTCATCAAAAGAGAGCGCCTGGGGAATAGGAGTGGAGCTAGGTACTGCAGGGCCTGGATTCACCTCTACATCACCAGAGGAACAGAGGAGGAGTAGGATAAGGGTACGGCTAAAAGCTATGAGAATTGGTCGTCTAGAACTTCTAGAGCAGAGAGTAAAAGGAAGTTTCTGGGGGCGATAAAATAGCTTAAAGGAATAATGTACAGACAAAGGTATGGTAGGATGTGAATACAGTGGAGGTAAACCTAGGTATTGAGTGATGATGAGAGAGATATTGTCTCTAGAAACATCATTGAAACCAGGTGATGTCATCGCATATGTGGGTGGTGGAACTGTGAGGTTGGATATGGTATAGTGAGCAGGGCTAGAGGCTCTACAGTGAAATAAGCCAATAAACACTAACCAGAACAGCAATGGACAAGGCATATTTACATTAAGGAGAGGCATGCTTAATCGAGTGATCAATAAGGGTCCAGTGAGTAGAGGTTGGTTGGGGTCACGGCGATCCAGACAGCTGGCCGGGTAGATGGCTATCGGTAGCGAGATAGCATAGTATGGAAGTCTATTTGTAGATACCTCGTGCGTTTCCGTCGGTAGGTTAGTGGGGTTCCGTGTGGTAGAGGGGATCAATCCAAATTGGCAAAATAGATATATTGACCCAAGAAAACAATAAAAAAAAATAATAATAATAATAATAATTGTCCGATATACTTATTCAGATAGCAGCCGATAAGACAGCTAACGGTTAGCGGGCCCCAGATGAGCGTTCAGGTAACGTCGGGACGGAGGTGCCAGTTGGATAACTCCCTCGGGCAGATAACGTCGGCAGTCAGTCGTGAAGGCCCGGTGGGGCTCCGTATCTGCAGCAACAACAAAACAAAAAAAAAATGGGTCCGGATAGGTGACTGTAGCCCAGGAATGGCTGATGGAACTCCTCAGCTGGCTAGCTCCGGAATGATTTGAGTTTGCTCCGGGATCGACGTAAGCCAATAGTCACACGGTTTGCAGCTAGCTAGCTGCAAATGTCCAGAGCCTGCGGCTGAAAATCCGGGGAAACTGAGATAAAAAAAAAGTCCCGAAATGCTCCGGTCCGAGTCGCATTGCACAAAAGTGCCGGTAGATTATCGAGCTAAAGGAATAGCTGATGACCACAAAACGTGGGCAGCTGAGACACCAACGCTAGCCAGCAGACCGGATAATTTCTGGGCAGCTACAGATTAGCTTCTGGCTAGCTATCGGATAGCTTCTGGTTAGCTTTCTGGCTAGCTTCTGAATTAGCCCCTGGCTAGCTTCCACGGTGGATTTTCAGATTTGAGGTAAATAATACCTTTTTGTAATTGGTGAAGCGGGTTGCAGGAAAGCTTTTGCAGGAAAGCTTTTGTAGTTGAGTTCTTGGATAATAAAATATATAAAAGATATGCGAAGAAAGGTGTAAATATATATATATACAGGACACGACAATACGAAACAGAAATGACGTCTGAACTGCTAAGCCATCTTGGAATTGAAGTATATTGAATGGGGGTGGTAGATACCTAGTCTCCATTATGGCTCTAATCTGATAGTGGTAGTGGGGTGGTAGATACCGAGTCTCCATTATGGCTCTAATCTGATAGTGGTAGTGGGGTGGTAGATACCTAGTCTCCATTATGGCTCTAATCTGATAGTGGTAGTGGGGTGGAAGATACCTACTCTCCATTATGGCTCTAATCTGATAGAGGTAGTGGGGTGGTAGATACCTAGTCTCCATTATGGCTCTAATCTGATAGTGGTAGTGGGGTGGAAGATACCTACTCTCCATTATGGCTCTAATCTGATAGAGGTAGTGGGGTGGTAGATACCTAGTCTCCATTATGGCTCTAATCTGATAGTGGTAGTGGGGTGGTAGATACCTAGTCTCCATTATGGCTCTAATCTGATAGTGGTAGTGGGGTGATAGATGCCTAGTGCCATTATGGCTCTAATCTGATAGTGGTAGTGGGGTAGTAGATACCTAGTCTCCATTATGGCTCTAATCTGATAGTGGTAGTGGGGTGGGAGATACCTAGTCTCCATTATGGCTCTAATCTGATAGTGGTAGTGGGGTGGGAGATACCTAGTCTCCATTATGGCTCTAATCGGATAGAGGTATTGGGGTGGTAGATACCTAGTCTCCATTATGGCTCTAATCTGATAGTGGTAGTGGGGTGGTAGATGTCTAGTGCCCTTATGGCTCTAATCTGATAGTGGTAGATGTCTAGTCTCCATTATGGCTCTAATCTGATAGTGGTAGTGGGGTGTTAGATACCTAGTCTCCATTATGGCTCTAATACGATAGTGGTAGTGGGGTGGTAGATGCCTAGTGCCCTTATGGCTCTAATCCGATAGTGGTAGTGTGGTGGGAGATACCTAGTCTCCATTATGGTTCTAATCTGATAGAGGTAGTGGGGTGGTAGATACCTAATCTCCATTATGGCTCTAATCTGATAGTGGTAGTGGGGTGGTAGATGTCTAGTGCCTTTATGGCTCTAATATGATAGTGGTAGTGGGTTGATAGATGCCTAGTGCCATTATGGCTCTAATCTGATAGTGGTAGTGGGGTGGTAGATACCTAGTCTCCATTATGGCTCTAATCTGATAGTGGTAGTGGGGTGGGAGATACCTAGTCTCCATTATGGCTCTAATCTTATAGAGGTAGTGGGGTGGTAGATACCTAGTCTCCATTATGGCTCTAATCTGATAGAGGTAGTGGGGTGGTAGATACCTTGTCTCCATTATGGCTCTAATCTGATAGTGGTAGTGGGGTGGTAGATGTCTAGTGCCCTTATGGCTTTAATCTGATAGTGGTAGATGTCTAGTCTCCATTATGGCTCTAATCTGATAGTGGTAGTGGGGTGGTAGATGCCTAGTGCCTTTATGGCTCTAATCTGATATTGGTAGTGGGGTGATAGATGCCTAGTGCCCTTTTGGCTCTAATCTGATAGTGGTAGTGGGGTGGTAGATACCTAGTCTCCATTATGGCTCTAATCTGGTAGTGGTAGAGGGGTGGTAGATACCTAGTCTCCATTATGGCTCTAATCTGATAGTGGTTATGGGGTGGTAGATACCTAGTCTCCATTATGGCTGTAATCTGATAGTGGTAGTGGGGTGGAAGATACCTACTCTCCATTATGGCTCTAATCTGATAGAGGTAGTGGGGTGGTAGATACCTAGTCTCCATTATGGCTCTAATCTGATAGTGGTAGTGGGGTGATAGATACCTAGTCTCCATTATGGCTCTAATCTAATAGTGGTAGTGGGGTGGTAGATGCCTAGTGCCTTTATGGCTCTAATCTGATAGTGGTAGATGCCTAGTGCCCTTATGGCTCTAATCTGATAGTGGTAGTGGGGTGGTAGATACCTAGTCTCCTTATGGCTCTAATCTGATAGTGCTAGTGGGGTGGTAGATACCTAGTCTCCATTATGGCTCTAATCTGGTAGTGGTAGTGGGGTGGTAGATACCTAGTCTCCATTATGGCTCTAATCTGATAGTGGTAGTGGGGTGGTAGATACCTAGTCTCCGTTATGGCTCTAATCTGATAGTGGTAGTGGGGTGTTAGATGCCTAGTGCCTTTATGGCTCTAATCTGATAGTGGTAGTGGGTTGGTAGATGCCTAGTGCCCGTATGGCTCTAATCTGATAGTGGTAGTGGGGTGGTAGATACCTAGTCTCCATTATGGCTCTAATCTGATAGTGGTAGTGGGGTGGTAGATGCCTAGTGCCTTTATGGCTCTAATCTGATAGTGGTAGTGGGGTGATAGATGCCTAGTGCCATTATGGCTCTAATCTGATAGTGGTAGTGGGGTGGTAGATACCTAGTCTCCATTATGGCTCTAATCTGATAGAGGTAGTGGGGTGGTAGATACCTAGTCTCCATTATGGCTCTAATCTGATAGTGGTAGTGGGGTGATAGATGCCTAGTGCCCTTATGGCTCTAATCTGATAGTGGTAGTGGGGTGGTAGATACCTCGTCTCCATTATGGCTCTAATCTGATAGTGGTAGTGGGGTGGGAGATACCTAGTCTCCATTATGGCTCTAATCTGATAGAGGTATTGGGGTGGTAGATACCTAATCTCCATTATGGCTCTAATTTGATAGTGGTAGTGGGTTGATAGATGCCTAGTGCCATTATGGCTCTAATCTGATAGTGGTAGTGGGGTGGTAGATACCTAGTCTCCATTATGTCTCTAATCTGATAGTGGTAGATGCCTAGTGCCCTTATGGCTCTAATCTGATAGTGGTAGTGGGGTGGTAGATACCTAGTCTCCTTATGGCTCTAATCTGATAGTGGTAGTGGGGTGGTAGATACCTAGTCTCCATTATGGCTCTAATCTGATAGTGGTAGTGGGGTGGGAGATACCTAGTCTCCATTATGGCTCTAATCTGATAGAGGTAGTGGGGTGGTAGATACCTAGTCTCCATTATGGCTCTAATCTGATAGTGGTAGTGGGGTGGTAGATGTCTAGTGCCCTTATGGCTTTAATCTGATAGTGGTAGATGTCTAGTCTCCATTATGGCTCTAATCTGATAGTGGTAGTGGGGTGGTAGATGCCTAGTGCCTTTATGGCTCTAATCTGATAGTGGTAGTGGGGTGGTAGATGCCTAGTGCCTTTATGGCTCTAATATGATAGTGGTAGTGGGGTGGTAGATACCTAGTCTCCTTATGGCTCTAATCTGATAGTGGTAGTGGGGTGGTAGATACCTAGTCTCCATTATGGCTCTAATCTGATAGTGGTAGTGGGGTGGTAGATACCTAGTCTCCATTATGGCTCTAATCTGATAGTGGTAGTGGGGTGGTAGATGCCTAGTGCCTTTATGGCTCTAATCTGATAGTGGTAGTGGGGTGATAGATGCCTAGTGCCCTTATGGCTCTAATCTGATAGTGGTAGTGGGGTGGTAGATACCTCGTCTCCATTATGGCTCTAATCTGATAGTGGTAGTGGGGTGGGAGATACCTAGTCTCCATTATGGCTCTAATCTGATAGAGGTAGTGGGGTGGTAGATACCTAATCTCCATTATGGCTCTAATCTGATAGTGGTAGTGGGGTGGTAGATGTCTAGTGCCTTTATGGCTCTAATATGATAGTGGTAGTGGGTTGATAGATGCCTAGTGCCATTATGGCTCTAATCTGATAGTGGTAGTGGGGTGGTAGATACCTAGTCTCCATTATGGCTCTAATCTGATAGTGGTAGTGGGGTGGGAGATACCTAGTCTCCATTATGGCTCTAATCTTATAGAGGTAGTGGGGTGTTAGATACCTAGTCTCCATTATGGCTCTAATCTGATAGAGGTAGTGGGGTGGTAGATACCTAGTCTCCATTATGGCTCTAATCTGATAGTGGTAGTGGGGTGGTAGATGTCTAGTGCCCTTATGGCTTTAATCTGATAGTGGTAGATGTCTAGTCTCCATTATGGCTCTAATCTGATAGTGGTAGTGGGGTGATAGATACCTAGTCTCCATTATGGCTCTAATCTAATAGTGGTAGTGGGGTGGTAGATGCCTAGTGCCTTTATGGCTCTAATCTGATAGTGGTAGATGCCTAGTGCCCTTATGGCTCTAATCTGATAGTGGTAGTGGGGTGGTAGATACCTAGTCTCCTTATGGCTCTAATCTGATAGTGGTAGTGGGGTGGTAGATACCTAGTCTCCATTATGGCTCTAATCTGATAGTGGTAGTGGGGTGGGAGATACCTAGTCTCCATTATGGCTCTAATCTGATAGAGGTAGTGGGGTGGTAGATACCTAGTCTCCATTATGGCTCTAATCTGATAGTGGAAGTGGGGTGGTAGATGTCGAGTGCCCTTATGGCTCTAATCTGATAGTGGTAGATATCTAGTCTCCATTATGGCTCTAATCTGATAGTGGTAGTGGGGTGGTAGATACCTAGTCTCCATTATGGCTCTAATCTGATAGTGGTAGTGGGGTGGGAGATACCTAGTCTCCATTATGGCTCTAATCTGATAGAGGTAGTGGGGTGGTAGATGTCTAGTACCCTTATGGCTTTAATCTGATAGTGGTAGATGTCTAGTCTCCATTATGGCTCTAATCTGATAGTGGTAGTGGGGTGATAGATACCAAGTCTCCATTATGGCTCTAATCTAATAGTGGTAGTGGGGTGGTAGATGCCTAGTCTCTTTATGGCTCTAATCTGATAGTGGTAGTGGGGTGGTAGATACCTAGTCTCCATTATGGCTCTAATCTGATAGTGGTAGTGGGGTGGAAGATCCCTACTCTCCATTATGGCTCTAATCTGATAGAGGTAGTGGGGTGGTAGATACCTAGTCTCCATTATGGCTCTAATCTGGTAGTGGTAGTGGGGTGGTAGATACCTAGTCTCCATTATGGCTCTAATCTGATAGTGGTAGTGGGGTGGTAGATACCTAGTCTCCATTATGGCTCTAATCTGATAGTGGTAGTGGGGTGGAAGATACCTACTCTCCATTATGGCTCTAATCTGATAGAGGTAGTGGGGTGGTAGATACCTAGTCTCCATTATGGCTCTAATCTGATAGTGGTAGTGGGATGGTAGATACCTAGTCTCCATTATGGCTCTAATCTGATAGTGGTAGTGGGGTGGTAGATACCTAGTCTCCATTATGGCTCTAATCTGATAGTGGTAGTGGGGTGGTAGATGCCTAGTGCCTTTATGGCTCTAATCTGATAGTGGTAGTGGGTTGATAGATGCCTAGTGCCATTATGGCTCTAATCTGATAGTGGTAGTGGGGTGGTAGATACCTCGTCTCCATTATGGCTCTAATCTGATAGTGGTAGTGGGGTGGGAGATACCTAGTCTCCATTATGGCTCTAATCTGATAGAGGTAGTGGGGTGGTAGATACCTAATCTCCATTACGGCTCTAATCTGATAGTGGTAGTGGGGTGGTAGATGTCTAGTGCCTTTATGGCTCTAATATGATAGTGGTAGTGGGTTGATAGATGCCTAGTGCCATTATGGCTCTAATCTGATAGTGGTAGTGGGGTGGTAGATACCTAGTCCCATTATGGCTCTAATCTGATAGTGGTAGTGGGGTGGGAGATACCTAGTCTCCATTATGGCTCTAATCTTATAGAGGTAGTGGGGTGGTAGATACCTATTCTCCATTATGGCTCTAATCTGATAGTGGTAGTGGGGTGGTAGATGTCTAGTGCCCTTATGGCTTTAATCTGATAGTGGTAGATGTCTAGTCTCCATTATGGCTCTAATCTGATAGTGGTAGTGGGGTGATAGATACCTAGTCTCCGTTATGGCTCTAATCTAATAGTGGTAGTGGGGTGGTAGATGCCTAGTGCCTTTATGGCTCTAATCTGATAGTGGTAGATGCCTAGTGCCCTTATGGCTCTAATCTGATAGTGGTAGTGGGGTGGTAGATACCTAGTCTCCTTATGGCTCTAATCTGATAGTGGTAGTGGGGTGGTAGATACCTAGTCTCCATTATGGCTCTAATCTGATAGTGGTAGTAGGGTGGTAGACACCTAGTCTCCATTATGGCTCTAATCTGATAGTGGTAGTGGGGTGGAAGATACCTACTCTCCATTATGGCTCTAATCTGATAGAGGTAGTGGGGTGGTAGATACCTAGTCTCCATTATGGCTCTAATCTGGTAGTGGTAGTGAGGTGGTAGATACCTAGTCTCCATTATGGCTCTAATCTGATAGTGGTAGTGGGGTGGTAGATGCCTAGTGCCCGTATGGCTCTAATCTGATAGTGGTAGTGGGGTGGTAGATACCTAGTCTCCATTATGGCTCTAATCTGATAGTGGTAGTGGGGTGGTAGATGCCTAGTGCCTTTATGGCTCTAATCTGATAGTGGTAGTGGGTTGATAGATGCCTAGTGCCATTATGGCTCTAATCTGATAGTGGTAGTGGGGTGGTAGATACCTAGTCTCCATTATGGCTCTAATCTGATAGTGGTAGTGGGGTGGGAGATACCTAGTCTCCATTATGGCTCTAATCTTATAGAGGTAGTGGGGTGGTAGATACCTAGTCTCCATTATGGCTCTAATCTGATAGTGGTAGTGGGGTGGTAGATGTCTAGTGCCCTTATGGCTCTAATCTGATAGTGGTAGATGTCTAGTCTCCATTATGGCTCTAATCTGATAGTGGTAGTGGGGTGGTAGATGTCTAGTGCCTTTATGGCTCTAATATGATAGTGGTAGTGGGTTGATAGATGCCTAGTGCCATTATGGCTCTAATCTGATAGTGGTAGTGGGGTGGTAGATACCTAGTCTCCATTATGGCTCTAATCTGATAGTGGTAGTGGGGTGGGAGATACCTAGTCTCCATTATGGCTCTAATCTTATAGAGGTAGTGGGGTGTTAGATACCTAGTCTCCATTATGGCTCTAATCTGATAGAGGTAGTGGGGTGGTAGATACCTAGTCTCCATTATGGCTCTAATCTGATAGTGGTAGTGGGGTCGTAGATGTCTAGTGCCCTTATGGCTTTAATCTGATAGTGGTAGATGTCTAGTCTCCATTATGGCTCTAATCTGATAGTGGTAGTGGGGTGATAGATACCTAGTCTCCATTATGGCTCTAATCTAATAGTGGTAGTGGGGTGGTAGATGCCTAGTGCCTTTATGGCTCTAATCTGATAGTGGTAGATGCCTAGTGCCCTTATGGCTCTAATCTGATAGTGGTAGTGGGGTGGTAGATACCTAGTCTCCTTATGGCTCTAATCTGATAGTGGTAGTGGGGTGGTAGATACCTAGTCTCCATTATGGCTCTAATCTGATAGTGGTAGTGGGGTGGGAGATACCTAGTCTCCATTATGGCTCTAATCTGATAGAGGTAGTGGGGTGGTAGATACCTAGTCTCCATTATGGCTCTAATCTGATAGTGGAAGTGGGGTGGTAGATGTCGAGTGCCCTTATGGCTCTAATCTGATAGTGGTAGATGTCTAGTCTCCATTATGGCTCTAATCTGATAGTGGTAGTGGGGTGGTAGATACCTAGTCTCCATTATGGCTCTAATCTGATAGTGGTAGTGGGGTGGGAGATACCTAGTCTCCATTATGGCTCTAATCTGATAGAGGTAGTGGGGTGGTAGATGTCTAGTACCCTTATGGCTTTAATCTGATAGTGGTAGATGTCTAGTCTCCATTATGGCTCTAATCTGATAGTGGTAGTGGGGTGATAGATACCTAGTCTCCATTATGGCTCTAATCTAATAGTGGTAGTGGGGTGGTAGATGCCTAGTGCCTTTATGGCTCTAATCTGATAGTGGTAGATGCCTAGTGCCCTTATGGCTCTAATCTGATAGTGGTAGTGGGGTGGTAGATACCTAGTCTCTTTATGGCTCTAATCTGATAGTGGTAGTGGGGTGGTAGATACCTAGTCTCCATTATGGCTCTAATCTGATAGTGGTAGTGGGGTGGTAGATACCTAGTCTCCATTATGGCTCTAATCTGATAGTGGTAGTGGGGTGGAAGATCCCTACTCTCCATTATGGCTCTAATCTGATAGAGGTAGTGGGGTGGTAGATACCTAGTCTCCATTATGGCTCTAATCTGGTAGTGGTAGTGGGGTGGTAGATACCTAGTCTCCATTATGGCTCTAATCTGATAGTGGTAGTGGGGTGGTAGATACCTAGTCTCCATTATGGCTCTAATCTGATAGTGGTAGTGGGGTGGAAGATACCTACTCTCCATTATGGCTCTAATCTGATAGAGGTAGTGGGGTGGTAGATACCTAGTCTCCATTATGGCTCTAATCTGATAGTGGTAGTGGGATGGTAGATACCTAGTCTCCATTATGGCTCTAATCTGATAGTGGTAGTGGGGTGGTAGATACCTAGTCTCCATTATGGCTCTAATCTGATAGTGGTAGTGGGGTGGTAGATGCCTAGTGCCTTTATGGCTCTAATCTGATAGTGGTAGTGGGTTGATAGATGCCTAGTGCCATTATGGCTCTAATCTGATAGTGGTAGTGGGGTGGTAGATACCTCATCTCCATTATGGCTCTAATCTGATAGTGGTAGTGGGGTGGGAGATACCTAGTCTCCATTATGGCTCTAATCTGATAGAGGTAGTGGGGTGGTAGATACCTAATCTCCATTACGGCTCTAATCTGATAGTGGTAGTGGGGTGGTAGATGTCTAGTGCCTTTATGGCTCTAATATGATAGTGGTAGTGGGTTGATAGATGCCTAGTGCCATTATGGCTCTAATCTGATAGTGGTAGTGGGGTGGTAGATACCTAGTCTCCATTATGGCTCTAATCTGATAGTGGTAGTGGGGTGGGAGATACCTAGTCTCCATTATGGCTCTAATCTTATAGAGGTAGTGGGGTGGTAGATACCTATTCTCCATTATGGCTCTAATCTGATAGTGGTAGTGGGGTGGTAGATGTCTAGTACCCTTATGGCTTTAATCTGATAGTGGTAGATGTCTAGTCTCCATTATGGCTCTAATCTGATAGTGGTAGTGGGGTGATAGATACCTAGTCTCCGTTATGGCTCTAATCTAATAGTGGTAGTGGGGTGGTAGATGCCTAGTGCCTTTATGGCTCTAATCTGATAGTGGTAGATGCCTAGTGCCCTTATGGCTCTAATCTGATAGTGGTAGTGGGGTGGTAGATACCTAGTCTCCTTATGGCTCTAATCTGATAGTGGTAGTGGGGTGGTAGATACATAGTCTCCATTATGGCTCTAATCTGATAGTGGTAGTAGGGTGGTAGACACCTAGTCTCCATTATGGCTCTAATCTGATAGTGGTAGTGGGGTGGAAGATACCTACTCTCCATTATGGCTCTAATCTGATAGAGGTAGTGGGGTGGTAGATACCTAGTCTCCATTATGGCTCTAATCTGGTAGTGGTAGTGGGGTGGTAGATACCTAGTCTCCATTATGGCTCTAATCTGATAGTGGTAGTGGGGTGGTAGATACCTAGTCTCCATTATGGCTCTAATGTGATAGTGGTAGTGGGGTGGTAGATGCCTAGTGCCTTTATGGCTCTAATATGATAGTGGTAGTGGGGTGGTAGATGCCTAGTGCCCGTATGGCTCTAATCTGATAGTGGTAGTGGGGTGGTAGATACCTAGTCTCCATTATGGCTCTAATCTGATAGTGGTAGTGGGGTGGTAGATGCCTAGTGCCTTTATGGCTCTAATCTGATAGTGGTAGTGGGTTGATAGATGCCTAGTGCCATTATGGCTCTAATCTGATAGTGGTAGTGGGGTGGTAGATACCTAGTCTCCATTATGGCTCTAATCTGATAGTGGTAGTGGGGTGGGAGATACCTAGTCTCCATTATGGCTCTAATCTTATAGAGGTAGTGGGGTGGTAGATACCTAGTCTCCATTATGGCTCTAATCTGATAGTGGTAGTGGGGTGGTAGATGTCTAGTGCCCTTATGGCTCTAATCTGATAGTGGTAGATGTCTAGTCTCCATTATGGCTCTAATCTGATAGTGGTAGTGGGGTGGTAGATACCTAGTCTCCATTATGGCTCTAATGTGATAGTGGTAGTGGGGTGGTAGATGCCTAGTGCCTTTATGGCTCTAATCTGATAGTGGTAGTGGGGTGGTAGATGCCTAGTGCCCTTATGGCTCTAATCTGATAGTGGTAGTGGGGTGGTAGATACCTAGTCTCCATTATGGCTCTAATCTGATAGTGGTAGTGGGGTGGAAGATACCTAGTCTCCATTATGGCTCTAATCTGATAGTGGTAGTGGGGTGGTAGATGCCTAGTGCCTTTATGGCTTTAATCTGATAGTGGTAGTGGGGTGATAGATGCCTAGTGCCCTTATGGCTCTAATCTGATAGTGGTAGTGGGGTGGTAGATACCTAGTCTCCATTATGGCCCTAATCTGATAGAGGTAGTGGGGTGGTAGATACCTAGTCTCCATTATGGCTCTAATCTGATAGTGGAAGTGGGGCGGTAGATGTCTAGTGCACTTATGGCTCTAATCTGATAGTGGTAGATGTCTAGTCTCCATTATGGCTCTAATCTGATAGAGGTAGTGGGGTGGTAGATACCTAATCTCCATTATGGCTCTAATCTGATAGTGTTGGTGGGGTGGTAGATGTCTAGTGCCTTTATGGCCCTAATATGATAGTGGTAGTGGGTTGATAGATGCCTAGTGCCATTATGGCTCTAATCTGATAGTGGTAGTGGGGTGGTAGATACCTAGTCTCCATTATGGCTCTAATATGATAGTGGTAGTGGGGTGGGAGATACCTAGTCTCCATTATGGCTCTAATCTGATAGTGGTAGATGCCTAGTGCCCTTATGGCTCTAATCTGATAGTGGTAGTGGGGTGGTAGATACCTAGTGTCCATTATGGCTCTAATCTGATAGTGGTAGTGGGGTGGGAGATATGTAGTGCCCTTATGGCTTTAATCTGATAGTGGCAGATGTCTAGTCTCCATTATGGCTCTAATCTGATAGTGGTAGTGGGGTGATAGATACCAAGTCTCCATTATGGCTCTAATCTAATAGTGGTAGTGGGGTGGTAGATGCCTAGTGCCTTTATGGCTTTAATCTGATAGTGGTAGTGGGGTGGTAGATGCCTAGTGCCCTTATGGCTCTAATCTGATAGTGGTAGTGGGGTGGTAGATACCTAGTCTCCTTATGGCTCTAATCTGATAGTGGTAGTGGGGTGATAGATACCTAGTCTCCATTATGGCTCTATTCTAATAGTGGTATTGGGGTGGTAGATGCCTAGTGCCTTTATGGCTCTAATCTGATAGTGGTAGATGCCTAGTGCCCTTATGGCTCTAATCTGATAGTGGTAGTGGGGTGATAGATGCCTAGTGCCCTTATGGCTCTAATCTGATAGTGGTAGTGGGGTGGTAGATACCTAGTCTCCATTATGGCTCTAATCTGATAGTGGAAGTGGGGTGGTAGATGTCTAGTGCCCTTATGGCTCTAATCTGATAGTGGTAGATGTCTAGTCTCCATTATGGCTCTAATCTGATAGTGGTAGTGTGGTGGTAGATACCTAGTCTCCATTATGGCTCTAATCTGATAGTGGTAGTGGGGTGGGAGATACCTAGTCTCCATTATGGCTCTAATCTGATAGAGGTAGTGGGGTGGTAGATGTCTAGTACCCTTATGGCTTTAATCTGATAGTGGTAGATGTTTAGTCTCCATTATGGCTCTAATCTGATAGTGGTAGTGGGGTGATAGATACCTAGTCTCCATTATGGCTCTAATCTAATAGTGGTAGTGGGGTGGTAGATGCCTAGTGCCTTTATGGCTCTAATCTGATAGTGGTAGATGCCTAGTGCCCTTATGGCTCTAATCTGATAGTGGTAGTGGGGTGGTAGATACCTAGTCTCCATTATGGCTCTAATCTGATAGTGGTAGTGGGGTGGTAGATACCTAGTCTCCATTATGGCTCTAATCTGGTAGTGGTAGTGGGGTGGTAGATACCTAGTCTCCATTATGGCTCTAATCTGATAGTGGTAGTGGGGTGGTAGATACCAAGTCTCCATTATGGCTCTAATCTGATAGTGGTAGTGGGGTGGTAGATGCCTAGTGCCTTTATGGCTCTAATCTGATAGTGGTAGTGGGGTGGTAGATGCCTAGTGCCCGTATGGCTCTAATCTGATAGTGGTAGTGGGGTGGTAGATACCTAGTCTCCATTATGGCTCTAATCTGATAGTGGTAGTGGGGTGGTAGATGCCTAGTGCCTTTATGGCTCTAATCTGATAGTGGTAGTGGGTTGATAGATGCCTAGTGCCATTATGGCTCTAATATGATAGTGGTAGTGGGGTTGTAGATACCTCTTCTCCATTATGGCTCTAATCTGATAGTGTTGGTGGGGTGGTAGATGTCTAGTGCCTTTATGGCTCTAATATGATAGTGGTAGTGGGTTGATAGATGCCTAGTGCCATTATGGCTCTAATCTGATAGTGGTAGTGGGGTGGTAGATACCTAGTCTCCATTATGGCTCTAATCTGATAGTGGTAGTGGGGTGGGAGATACCTAGTCTCCATTATGGCTCTAATCTTATAGAGGTAGTGGGGTGGTAGATACCTAGTCTCCATTATGGCTCTAATCTGATAGAGGTAGTGGGGTGGTAGATACCTAGTCTCCATTATGGCTCTAATCTGATAGTGGTAGTGGGGTGGTAGATGTCTAGTGCCCTTATGGCTTTAATCTGATAGTGGTAGATGTCTAGTCTCCATTATGGCTCTAATCTGATAGTGGTAGTGGGGTGATAGATACCTAGTCTCCATTATGGCTCTAATCTAATAGTGGTAGTGGGGTGGTAGATGCCTAGTGCCTTTATGGCTCTAATCTGATAGTGGTAGATGCCTAGTGCCCTTATGGCTCTAATCTGATAGTGGTAGTGGGGTGGTAGATACCTAGTCTCCTTATGGCTCTAATCTGATAGTGGTAGTGGGGTGGTAGATACCTAGTCTCCATTATGGCTCTAATCTGATAGTGGTAGTGGGGTGGTAGACACCTAGTCTCCATTATGGCTCTAATCTGATAGTGGTAGTGGGGTGGAAGATACCTACTCTCCATTATGGCTCTAATCTGATAGAGGTAGTGGGGTGGTAGATACCTAGTCTCCATTATGGCTCTAATCTGATAGTGGTAGTGGGGTGGTAGATACCTAGTCTCCATTATGGCTCTAATCTGATAGTGGTAGTGGGGTGGTAGATGCCTAGTGCCTTTATGGCTCTAATCTGATAGTGGTAGTGGGGAGATAGATGCCTAGTGCCCTTATGGCTCTAATCTGATAGTGGTAGTGGGGTGGTAGATACCTAGTCTCTTTATGGCTCTAATCTGATAGTGGTAGTGGGGTGGTAGATGCCTAGTGCCCTTATGGCTCTAATCTGATAGTGGTAGTGGGGTGGTAAATACCTAGTCTCTTTATGGCTCTAATCTGATAGTGGTAGTGGGGTGGTAGATACCTAGTCTCCATTATGGCTCTAATCTGGTAGAGGTAGTGGGGTGGTAGATACCTAGTCTCCATTATGGCTCTAATCTGATAGTGGTAGTGGGGTGGTAGATACCTAGTCTCCATTATGTCTCTAATCTGATAGTGGTAGTGGGGTGGTAGATGCCTAGTGCCTTTATGGCTCTAATCTGATAGTGGTAGTGGGTTGATAGATGCCTAGTGCCATTATGGCTCTAATATGATAGTGGTAGTGGGGTTGTAGATACCTCGTCTCCATTATGGCTCTAATCTGATAGTGGTAGTGGGGTGGGAGATACCTAGTCTCCATTATGGCTCTAATCTGATAGAGGTAGTGGGGTGGTAGATACCTAATCTCCATTATGGCTCTAATCTGATAGTGTTGGTGGGGTGGTAGATGTCTAGTGCCTTTATGGCTCTAATATGATAGTGGTAGTGGGTTGATAGATGCCTAGTGCCATTATGGCTCTAATCTGATAGTGGTAGTGGGGTGGTAGATACCTAGTCTCCATTATGGCTCTAATCTGATAGTGGTAGTGGGGTGGGAGATACCTAGTCTCCATTATGGCTCTAATCTTATAGAGGTAGTGGGGTGGTAGATACCTAGTCTCCATTATGGCTCTAATCTGTTAGAGGTAGTGGGGTGGTAGATACCTAGTCTCCATTATGGCTCTAATCTGATAGTGGTAGTGGGGTGGTAGATGTCTAGTGCCCTTATGGCTTTAATCTGATAGTGGTAGATGTCTAGTCTCCATTATGGCTCTAATCTGATAGTGGTAGTGGGGTGATAGATACCTAGTCTCCATTATGGCTCTAATCTAATAGTGGTAGTGGGGTGGTAGATGCCTAGTGCCTTTATGGCTCTAATCTGATAGTGGTAGATGCCTAGTGCCCTTATGGCTCTAATCTGATAGTGGTAGTGGGGTGGTAGATACCTAGTCTCCTTAAGGCTCTAATCTGATAGTGGTAGTGGGGTGGTAGACACCTAGTCTCCATTATGGCTCTAATCTGATAGTGGTAGTGGGGTGGAAGATACCTACTCTCCATTATGGCTCTAATCTGATAGAGGTAGTGGGGTGGTAGATACCTAGTCTCCATTATGGCTCTAATCTGATAGTGGTAGTGGGGTGGTAGATACCTAGTCTCCATTATGGCTCTAATCTGATAGTGGTAGTGGGGTGGTAGATGCCTAGTGCCTTTATGGCTCTAATCTGATAGTGGTAGTGGGGTGATAGATGCCTAGTGCCCTTATGGCTCTAATCTGATAGTGGTAGTGGGGTGGTAGATACCTAGTCTCCATTATGGCTCTAATCTGATAGTGATAGTGGGGTGGTAGATGCCTAGTGCCCTTATGGCTCTAATCTGATAGTGGTAGTGGGGTGGTAGATACCTAGTCTCCATTATGGCTCTAATCTGATAGTGATAGTGGGTTGGTAGATGCCTAGTGCCCTTATGGCTCTAATCTGATAGTGGTAGTGGGGTGGTAGATACCTAGTCTCCATTATGGCTCTAATCTGATAGTGGTAGTGGGGTGGTAGATGCCTAGTGCCTTTATGGCTCTAATCTGATAGTGGTAGTGGGGTGATAGATGCCTAGTGCCCTTATGGCTCTAATCTGATAGTGGTAGTGGGGTGGTAGATACCTAGTCTCCATTATGGCTCTAATCTGATAGTGGTAGATGTCTAGTCTCCATTATGGCTCTAATCTGATAGTGGTAGTGGTGTGGTAGATACCTAGTCTCCATTATGGCTCTAATCTGATAGTGGTGGTGGGGTGGGAGATACCTAGTCTCCATTATGGCTCTAATCTGATAGAGGTAGTGGGGTGGTAGATACCTAGTCTCCATTATGGCTCTAATCTAATAGTGGTAGTGGGGTGGTAGATGTCTAGTGCCCTTATGGCTTTAATCTGATAGTGGTAGTGGGGTGGTAGATACCTAGTCTCCATTATGGCTCTAATCTGATAGTGATAGTGGGGTGTTAGATGCCTAGTGCCCTTATGACTCTAATCTGATAGTGGTAGTGGGGTGGTAGATACCTAGTCTCCATTATGGCTCTAATCTGATAGTGGAAGTGGGGTGGTAGATGCCTAGTGCCTTTATGGCTCTAATCTGATAGTGGTAGTGGGGTGATAGATGCCTAGTGCCCTTATGGCTCTAATCTGATAGTGGTAGTGGGGTGGTAGATACCTAGTCTCCATTATGGCTCTAATCTGATAATGGTAGTGGGGTGGTAGATACCTAGTCTCCATTATGGCTCTAATCTGATAGTGGTAGTGGGGTGGTAGATGCCTAGTGCCTTTATGGCTCTAATCTGATAGTGGTAGTGGGGTGGTAGATGCCTAGTGCCCTTATGGCTCTAATCTGATAGTGGTAGTGGGTTGGTAGATACCTAGTCTCCATTATGGCTCTAATCTGATAGTGGTAGTGGGGTGGTAGATGCCTAGTGCCCTTATGGCTCTAATCTGATAGTGGTAGTGGGGTGGTAGATACCTAGTCTCCATTATGGCTCTAATCTGATAGTGGTAGTGGGGTGGTAGTTACATAGTCTCCATTATGGCTCTAATTTGGTAGTGGTAGTGGGGTGGTAGATACCTAGTCTCCATTATGGCTCTAATCTGGTAGTGGTAGTGGGGTGGAAGATACCTCGTCTCCATTATGTCTCTAATCTGATAGTGGTAGTGGGGTGGTAGATACCTAGTCTCCATTATGGCTCTAATCTGGTAGTGGTAGTGGTGTGGTAGATACCTAGTCTCCATTATGGCTCTAATCTGGTAGTGGTAGTGGGGTGGTAGATACCTAGTCTCCATTATGGCTCTAATCTGATAGTGGTAGTGGGGTGGTAGATACCTAGTCTTCATTATGGCTCTAATCTGATAGATGTAGCGGGGTGGTAGATACCTAGTCTCCATTATGGCTCTAATCTGATAGTGGTAGTGGGGTGTTAGATGTCTAGTGCCCTTATGGCTCTAAACTGATAGTGGTAGATGTCTAGTCTCCATTATGGCTCTAATCTGATAGTGGTAGTGGGGTGGGAGATACCTAGTCTCCATTATGGCTCTAATCTGATAGTGGTAGTGGGGTGGGAGATACCTAGTCTCCATTATGGCTCTAATCTGATAGAGGTAGTGGGGTGGTAGATACCTAGTCTCCATTATGGCTCTAATCTGAAAGTGGTAGTGGGGTGGTAGATGTCTAGTGCCCTTATGGCTTTAATCTGATAGTGGTAGATGTCTAGTCTCCATTATGGCTCTAATCTGATAGTGGTAGTGGGGTGATAGATACCTAGTCTCCATTATGGCTCTAATCTAATAGTGGTAGTGGGGTGGTAGATACCTAGTCTCCATTATGGCTCTAATCTGATAGTGGTAGTGGGGTGGTAGATACCTAGTCTCCATTATGGCTCTAATCTGATAAAGGTAGTGGGGTGGTAGATACCTAGTCTCCATTATGGCTCTAATCTGACAGTGGTAGTGGGGTGGTAGATACCTAGTCTCCATTATGGATCTAATCTGACAGTGGTAGTGGGGTGGTAGACACCTAGTCTCCATTATGGCTCTAATCTGATAGTGGTAGTGGGGTGGTAGATACCTAGTTTCCATTATGGCTCTAATCTGGTAGTGATAGTGGGGTGGTAGCTACCTAGTCTCCATTATGGCTCTAATCTGATAGTGGTAGTGGGGTGGTAGATACCTAGTCTCCATTATGGCTCTAATCTGATAGTGGTAGTGGGGTGGTAGATGCCTAGTGCCTTTATGGCTCTAATCTGATAGTGGTAGTGGGGTGATAGATGCCTAGTCTCCATTATGGCTCTAATCTGATAGTGGTAGTGGGGTGGTAGATACCTAGTCTCCATTATGTTTCTAATTTGGTAGTGGTAGTGGGGTGGTAGATACCTACTCTCCATTATGGCTCTAATCTGATAGAGGTAGTGGGGTGGTAGATACCTAGTCTCCATTATGGCTCTAATCTAATAGTGGTAGTGGGGTGGTAGATGTCTAGTGCCCTTATGGCTTTAATCTGATAGTGGTAGTGGGGTGGTAGATACCTAGTCTCCATTATGGCTCTAATCTGATAGTGGTAGTGGGGTGTTAGATGCCTAGTGCCCTTATGGCTCTAATCTGATAGTGGTAGTGGGGTGGTAGATACCTAGTCTCCATTATGGCTCTAATCTGATAGTGGAAGTGGGGTGGTAGATGCCTAGTGCCTTTATGGCTCTAATCTGATAGTGGTAGTGGGGTGATAGATGCCTAGTGCCCTTATGGCTCTAATCTGATAGTGGTAGTGGGGTGGTAGATACCTAGTCTCCATTATGGCTCTAATCTGATAATGGTAGTGGGGTGGTAGATACCTAGTCTCCATTATGGCTCTAATCTGATAGTGGTAGTGGGGTGGTAGATGCCTAGTGCCTTTATGGCTCTAATCTGATAGTGGTAGTGGGGTGGTAGATGCCTAGTGCCCTTATGGCTCTAATCTGATAGTGGTAGTGGGTTGGTAGATACCTAGTCTCCATTATGGCTCTAATCTGATAGTGGTAGTGGGGTGGTAGATGCCTAGTGCCCTTATGGCTCTAATCTGATAGTGGTAGTGGGGTGGTAGATACCTAGTCTCCATTATGGCTCTAATCTGATAGTGGTAGTGGGGTGGTAGATACCTAGTCTCCATTATGGCTCTAATCTGGTAGTGGTAGTGGGGTGGAAGATACCTCGTCTCCATTATGGCTCTAATCTGATAGTGGTAGTGGGGTGGTAGATACCTAGTCTCCATTATGGCTCTAATCTGGTAGTGGTAGTGGTGTGGTAGATACCTAGTCTCCATTATGGCTCTAATCTGGTAGTGGTAGTGGGGTGGTAGATACCTAGTCTCCATTATGGCTCTAATCTGATAGTGGTAGTGGGGTGGTAGATACCTAGTCTTCATTATGGCTCTAATCTGATAGATGTAGCGGGGTGGTAGATACCTAGTCTCCATTATGGCTCTAATCTGATAGTGGTAGTGGGGTGTTAGATGTCTAGTGCCCTTATGGCTCTAAACTGATAGTGGTAGATGTCTAGTCTCCATTATGGCTCTAATCTGATAGTGGTAGTGGGGTGGTAGATACCTAGTCTCCATTATGGCTCTAATCTGATAGTGGTAGTGGGGTGGGAGATACCTAGTCTCCATTATGGCTCTAATCTGATAGTGGTAGTGGGGTGGTAGATACCTAGTCTCCATTATGGCTCTAATCTGAAAGTGGTAGTGGGGTGGTAGATGTCTAGTGCCCTTATGGCTTTAATCTGATAGTGGTAGATGTCTAGTCTCCATTATGGCTCTAATCTGATAGTGGTAGTGGGGTGATAGATACCTAGTCTCCATTATGGCTCTAATCTAATAGTGGTAGTGGGGTGGTAGATACCTAGTCTCCATTATGGCTCTAATCTGATAGTGGTAGTGGGGTGGTAGATACCTAGTCTCCATTATGGCTCTAATCTGATAAAGGTAGTGGGGTGGTAGATACCTAGTCTCCATTATGGCTCTAATCTGACAGTGGTAGTGGGGTGGTAGATACCTAGTCTCCATTATGGATCTAATCTGACAGTGGTAGTGGGGTGGTAGACACCTAGTCTCCATTATGGCTCTAATCTGATAGTGGTAGTGGGGTGGTAGATACCTAGTCTCCATTATGGCTCTAATCTGGTAGTGGTAGTGGGGTGGTAGCTACCTAGTCTCCATTATGGCTCTAATCTGATAGTGGTAGTGGGGTGGTAGATACCTAGTCTCCATTATGGCTCTAATCTGATAGTGGTAGTGGGGTGGTAGATGCCTAGTGCCTTTATGGCTCTAATCTGATAGTGGTAGTGGGGTGATAGATGCCTAGTCTCCATTATGGCTCTAATCTGATAGTGGTAGTGGGGTGGTAGATACCTAGTCTCCATTATGTTTCTAATTTGGTAGTGGTAGTGGGGTGGTAGATACCTAATCTCCATTATGGCTCTAATCTGATAGTGGTAGTGGGGTGGTAGATACCTAGTCTCCATTATGGCTCTAATCTGGTAGTGGTAGTGGTGTGGTAGATACCTAGTCTCCATTGTGGCTCTAATCTGGTAGTGGTAGTGGGGTGGTAGATACCTAGTCTCCATTATGGCTCTAATCTGATAGTGGTAGTGGGGTGGTAGATACCTAGTCTCCATTATGGCTCTAATCTGATAGTGGTAGTGGGGTGGTAGATGCCTAGTGCCTTTATGGCTCTAATCTGATAGTAGTAGTGGGGTGGTAGATGCCTAGTGCCTTTATGGCTCTAATCTGATAGTGGTAGTGTGGTGATAGATGCCTAGTGCCCTTATGGCTCTAATCTGATAGTGGTAGTGGGGTGGTAGATACCTAGTCTCCATTATGGCTCTAATCTGATAGTGGTAGTGGAGTGGGAGATACCTAGTCTCCATTATGGCTCTAATCTGATAGATGTAGTGGGGTGGTAGATACCTAGTCTCCATTATGGCTCTAATCTGATAGTGATAGTGGGGTGGTAGATGCCTAGTGCCCTTATGGCTCTAATCTGATATTGGTAGTGGGGTGGTAGATACCTAGTCTCCATTATGGCTCTAATCTGATAGTGGTAGTGGGGTGGTAGATGCCTAGTGCCTTTATGGCTCTAATCTGATTGTGGTAGTGGGGTGATAGATGCCTAGTGCCCATATGGCTCTAATCTGATAGTGGTAGTGGGGTGGTAGATACCTAGTCTCCATTATGGCTCTAATCTGATAGTGGTAGTGGGGTGGTAGATACCTAGTCTCCATTATGGCTCTAATCTGATAGTGGTAGTGGGGTGGTAGATACCTAGTCTCCATTATGGCTCTAATTTGGTAGTGGTAGTGGGGTGGTAGATACCTACTCTCCATTATGGCTCTAATCTGATAGTGGTAGTGGGGTGGTAGATACCTAGTCTCCATTATGGCTCTAATCTGGTAGTGGTAGTGGTGTGGTAGATACCTAGTCTCCATTATGGCTCTAATCTGGTAGTGGTAGTGGGGTGGTAGATACCTAGTCTCCATTATGGCTCTAATCTGATAGTGGTAGTGGGGTGGTAGATGCCTAGTGCCTTTATGGCTCTAATCTGATAGTAGTAGTGGGGTGGTAGATGCCTAGTGCCCTTATGGCTCTAATCTGATAGTGGTAGTGGGGTGGTAGATGCCTAGTCTCCATTATGGCTCTAATCTGATAGTGGTAGTGGGGTGGTAGATACCTAGTGCCTTTATGGCTCTAATCTGATAGTGGTAGTGTGGTGATAGATGCCTAGTGCCCTTATGGCTCTAATCTGATAGTGGTAGTGGGGTGGTAGATACCTTGTCTCCATTATGGCTCTAATCTGATAGTGGTAGTGGAATGGGAGATACCTAGTCTCCATTATGGCTCTAATCTGATAGATGTAGTGGGGTGGTAGATACCCAGTCTCCATTATGGCTCTAATCTGATAGTGGTAGTGGGGTGGTAGATGTCTAGTGCCCTTATGGATCTAATCTGATAGTGGTAGATGTCTAGTCTCCATTATGGCTCTAATCTGATAGTGGTAGTGGGGTGGTAGATACCTAGTCTCCATTATGGCTCTAATCTGATAGTGGTAGTGGGGTGGGAGATACCTAGTCTCCATTATGGCTCTAATCTGATAGAGGTAGTGGGGTGGTAGATACCTAGTCTCCATTATGGCTCTAATCTGATAGTGGTAGTGGGGTGGTAGATGTCTAGTGCCCTTATGGCTTTAATCTGATAGTGGTAGTGGGGTGGTAGATACCTAGTCTCCATTATGGCTCTAATCTGATAGTGATAGTGGGGTGGTAGATGCCTAGTGCCCTTATGGCTCTAATCTGATAGTGGTAGTGGGGTGGTAGATACCTAGTCTCCAGTATGGCTCTAATCCGATAGTGGAAGTGGGGTGGTAGATGCCTAGTGCCTTTATTGCTCTAATCTGATAGTGGTAGTGGGGTGATAGATGCCTAGTGCCCTTATGGCTCTAATCTGATAGTGGTAGTGGGGTGGTAGATACCTAGTCTCCATTATGGCTCTAATCTGATAGTGGTAGGGGGGTGGTAGATGCCTAGTGCCTTTATGGCTTTAATCTGATAGTGGTAGTGGGGTGGTAGATGCCTAGTGCCTTTATGGCTCTAATCTGATAGTGGTAGTGGGGTGGTAGATACCTAGTCTCCATTATGGCTCTAATCTGATAGTGGTAGTGGGGTGGTAGATGCCTAGTGCCTTTATGGCTCTAATCTGATAGTGGTAGTGGGGTGATAGATGCCTAGTGCCCTTATGGCTCTAATCTGATAGTGGTAGTGGGGTGTTAGATACCTAGTCTCCATTATGGCTCTAATCTGATAGTGGTAGTGGGGTGGTAGATACCTAGTCTCCATTATGGCTCTAATCTGGTAGTGGTAGTGGGGTGGAAGACACCTAGTCTCCATTATGGCTCTAATCTGATAGTGGTAGTGGGGTGGTAGATACCTAATCTCCATTATGGCTCTAATCTGGTAGTGGTAGTGGTGTGGTAGATACCTAGTCTCCATTATGGCTCTAATCTGATAGTGGTAGTGGGGTGGTAGATACCTAGTCTCCATTATGGCTCTAATCTGATAGTGGTAGTGGGGTGGTAGATGCCTAGTGCCTTTATGGCTCTAATCTGATAGTGGTAGTGGGGTGGTAGATACCTAGTCTCCATTATGGCTCTAATCTGATAGTGGAAGTGGGGTGGTAGATGCCTAGTGCCTCTATGGCTCTAATCTGATAGTGGTAGTGGGGTGATAGATGCCTAGTGCCCTTATGGCTCTAATCTGATAGTGGTAGTGGGGTGGTAGATACCTAGTCTCCATTATGGCTCTAATCTGATAGTGGTAGTGGGGTGGTAGATACCTAGTCTCCATTATGGCTCTAATCTGATAGTGGTAGTGGGGTGGTAGATGCCTAGTGCCTTTATGGCTCTAATCTGATAGTGGTAGTGGGGTGGTAGATGCCTAGTGCCCTTATGGCTCTAATCTGATAGTGGTAGTGGGGTGGTAGATACCTAGTCTCCATTATGGCTCTAATCTGATAGTGGTAGTGGGGTGGTAGATACTTAGTCTCCATTATGGCTCTAATTTGGTAGTGGTAGTGGGGTGGTAGATACCTAGTCTCCATTATGGCTCTAATCTGGTAGTGGTAGTGGGGTGGAAGATACCTAGTCTCCATTATGGCTCTAATCTGATAGTGGTAGTGGGGTGGTAGATACCTAGTCTCCATTATGGCTCTAATCTGGTAGTGGTAGTGGTGTGGTAGATACCTAGTCTCCATTATGGCTCTAATCTGGTAGTGGTAGTGGCGTGGTAGATACCTAGTCTCCATTATGGCTCTAATCTGATAGTGGTAGTGGGGTGGTAGATACCTAGTCTCCATTATGGCTCTAATCTGATAGTGGTAGTGGGGTGGTAGATGCCTAGTGCCTTTATGGCTCTAATCTGATAGTGGTAGTGGGGTGGTAGGTGCCTAGTGCCCTTATGGCTCTAATCTGATAGTGGTAGTGGGGTGGTAGATGCCTAGTCTCCATTATGGCTCTAATCTGATAGTGGTAGTGGGGTGGTAGATGCCTAGTGCCTTTATGGCTCTAATCTGATAGTGGTAGTGTGGTGATAGATGCCTAGTGCCCTTATGGCTCTAATCTGATAGTGGTAGTGGGGTGGTAGAAACCTAGTCTCCATTATGGCTCTAATCTGATAGTGGTAGTGGGGTGGTAGATACCTAGTCTCCATTATGGCTCTAATCTAATAGTGGTAGTGGGGTGGTAGATGCCTAGTGCCTTTATGGCTCTAATCTGATAGTGGTAGTGGGGTGGTAGATGCCTAGTGCCCTTATGGCTCTAATCTGATAGTGGTAGTGGGGTGGTAGATACCTAGTCTCCATTATGGCTCTAATCTGATAGTGGTAGTGGGGTGGTAGATACCTAGTCTCCATTATGGCTCTAATCTGATAGTGGTAGTGGGGTGGAAGATACCTACTCTCCATTATGGCTCTAATCTGATAGAGGTAGTGGTGTGGTAGATACCTAGTCTCCATTATGGCTCTAATCTGATAGTGGTAGTGGGGTGGTAGATACCTAGTCTCCATTATGGCTCTAATCTGATAGTGGTAGTGGGGTGGTAGATACCTAGTCTCCATTATGGCTCTAATCTGATAGTGGTAGTGGGGTGGTAGATGCCTAGTGCCTTTATGGCTCTAATCTGATAGTGGTAGTGGGGTGGTAGATACCTAGTCTCCATTATGGCTCTAATCTGATAGTGGAAGTGGGGTGGTAGATGCCTAGTGCCTTTATGGCTCTAATCTGATAGTGGTAGTGGGGTGATAGATGCCTAGTGCCCTTATGGCTCTAATCTGATAGTGGTAGTGGGGTGGTAGATACCTAGTCTCCATTATGGCTCTAATCTGATAGTGGTAGTGGGGTGGTAGATACCTAGTCTCCATTATGGCTCTAATCTGATAGTGGTAGTGGGGTGGTAGATGCCTAGTGCCTTTATGGCTCTAATCTGATAGTGGTAGTGGGGTGGTAGATGCCTAGTGCCCTTATGGCTCTAATCTGATAGTGGTAGTGGGGTGGTAGATACCTAGTCTCCATTATGGCTCTAATCTGATAGTGGTAGTGGGGTGGTAGATGCCTAGTGCCTTTATGGCTCTAATCTGATAGTGGTAGTGGGGTGATAGATGCCTAGTGCCCTTATGGCTCTAATCTGATAGTGGTAGTGGGGTGATAGATGCCTAGTGCCCTTATGGCTCTAATCTGATAGTGGTAGTGGGGTGGTAGATACCTAGTCTCCATTATGGCTCTAATCTGATAGTGGTAGTGGGGTGGTAGATACCTAGTCTCCATTATGGCTCTAATCTGATAGTGGTAGTGGGGTGGAAGATACCTACTCTCCATTATGGCTCTAATCTGATAGAGGTAGTGGTGTGGTAGATACATAGTCTCCATTATGGCTCTAATCTGATAGTGGTAGTGGGGTGGTAGATACCTAGTCTCCATTATGGCTCTAATCTGATAGTGGTAGTGGGGTGATAGATGCCTAGTGCCCTTATGGCTCTAATCTGATAGTGGTAGTGGGGTGGTAGATACCTAGTCTCCATTATGGCTCTAATCTGATAGTGGTAGTGGGGTGGTAGATACTTAGTCTCCATTATGGCTCTAATTTGGTAGTGGTAGTGGGGTGGTAGATACCTAGTCTCCATTATGGCTCTAATCTGGTAGTGGTAGTGGGGTGGAAGATACCTAGTCTCCATTATGGCTCTAATCTGGTAGTGGTAGTGGTGTGGTAGATACCTAGTCTCCATTATGGCTCTAATCTGGTAGTGGTAGTGGCGTGGTAGATACCTAGTCTCCATTATGGCTCTAATCTGATAGTGGTAGTGGGGTGGTAGATACCTAGTCTCCATTATGGCTCTAATCTGATAGTGGTAGTGGGGTGGTAGATGCCTAGTGCCTTTATGGCTCTAATCTGATAGTGGTAGTGGGGTGGTAGATGCCTAGTGCCCTTATGGCTCTAATCTGATAGTGGTAGTGGGGTGGTAGATGCCTAGTCTCCATTATGGCTCTAATCTGATAGTGGTAGTGGGGTGGTAGATGCCTAGTGCCTTTATGGCTCTAATCTGATAGTGGTAGTGTGGTGATAGATGCCTAGTGCCCTTATGGCTCTAATCTGATAGTGGTAGTGGGGTGGTAGAAACCTAGTCTCCATTATGGCTCTAATCTAATAGTGATAGTGGGGTGGTAGATGCCTAGTGCCTTTATGGCTCTAATCTGATAGTGGTAGTGGGGTGGTAGATGCCTAGTGCCCTTATGGCTCTAATCTGATAGTGGTAGTGGGGTGGTAGATACCTAGTCTCCATTATGGCTCTAATCTGATAGTGGTAGTGGGGTGGTAGATACCTAGTCTCCATTATGGCTCTAATCTGATAGTGGTAGTGGGGTGGAAGATACCTACTCTCCATTATGGCTCTAATCTGATAGAGGTAGTGGTGTGGTAGATACCTAGTCTCCATTATGGCTCTAATCTGATAGTGGTAGTGGGGTGGTAGATACCTAGTCTCCATTATGGCTCTAATCTGATAGTGGTAGTGGGGTGGTAGATACCTAGTCTCCATTATGGCTCTAATCTGATAGTGGTAGTGGGGTGGTAGATGCCTAGTGCCCTTATGGCTCTAATCTGATAGTGGTAGTGGGGTGGTAGATACCTAGTCTCCATTATGGCTCTAATCTGATAGTGGTAGTGGGGTGGTAGATACCTAGTCTCCATTATGGCTCTAATCTGACAGTGGTAGTGGGGTGGAAGATACCTACTCTCCATTATGGCTCTAATCTGATAGAGGTAGTGGTGTGGTAGATACCTACTCTCCATTATGGCTCTAATCTGATAGTGGTAGTGGGGTGGTAGATACCTAGTCTCCATTATGGCTCTAATCTGATAGTGGTAGTGGGGTGGTAGATACCTAGTCTCCATTATGGCTCTAATCTGATAGTGGTAGTGGGGTGGTAGATACCTAGTTTCCATTATGGCTATAATTTGGAAGTGGTAGTGGGGTGGTAGATACCTAGTCTCCATTATGGCTTTAATCTAATAGTGGTAGTGGGGTGGTAGATACCTAGTCTCCATTATGGCTCTAATCTGATAGTGGTAGTGGGGTGGTAGATGCCTAGTGCCTTTATGGCTCTAATCTGATAGTGGTAGTGGGGTGGTAGATGCCTAGTGCCCTTATGGCTCTAATCTGATAGTGGTAGTAGGGTGGTAGATACCTAGTCTCCAAATGGCTCTAATCTGACAGTGGTAGTGGGGTGGTAGATGCCTAGTGCCTTTATGGCTCTAATCTGATAGTGGTAGTGGGGTGATAGATGCCTAGTGCCCTTATGGCTCTAATCTGATAGTGGTAGTGGGGTGGTAGATACCTAGTCTCCATTATGGCTCTAATCTGGTAGTGGTAGACGGGTGGTAGATACCTAGTCTCCATTATGGCTCTAATCTGATAGTGGTAGTGGGGTGGTAGATACCTAGTCTCCATTATGGCTCTAATCTGATAGTGGTAGTGGGGTGGAAGATACCTACTCTCCATTATGGCTCTAATCTGATAGAGGTAGTGGGGTGGTAGATACCTAGTCTCCATTATGGCTCTAATCTGAAATTGGTAGTGGGGTGGTAGATACCAAGTCTCCATTATGGCTCTAATCTGATAGTGGTAGTGGGGTGGTAGATACCTAGTCTCCATTATGGCTCTAATCTGATAGTGGTAGTGGGGTGGAAGATACCTACTCTCCATTATGGCTCTAATCTGATAGAGGTAGTGGTGTGGTAGATACCTAGTCTCCATTATGGCTCTAATCTGATAGTGGTAGTGGGGTGGTAGATACCTAGTCTCCATTATGGCTCTAATCTGATAGTGGTAGTGGGGTGGTAGATACCTAGTCTCCATTATGGCTCTAATCTGATAGTGGTAGTGGGGTGGTAGATACCTAGTTTCCATTATGGCTCTAATTTGGTAGTGGTAGTGGGGTGGTAGATACCTAGTCTCCATTATGGCTCTAATCTGATAGTGGTAGTGGGGTGGTAGATACCTAGTCTCCATTATGGCTCTAATCTGATAGTGGTAGTGGGGTGGTAGATGCCTAGTGCCTTTATGGCTCTAATCTGATAGTGGTAGTGGGGTGGTAGATGCCTAGTGCCCTTATGGCTCTAATCTGATAGTGGTAGTAGGGTGGTAGATACCTAGTCTCCAAATGGCTCTAATCTGACAGTGGTAGTTGGGTGGTAGATGCCTAGTGCCTTTATGGCTCTAATCTGATAGTGGTAGTGGGGTTGATAGATGCCTAGTGCCCTTATGGCTTTAATCTGATAGTGGTAGTGGGGTGGTAGATACCTAGTCTCCATTATGGCTCTAATCTGGTAGTGGTAGACGGGTGGTAGATACCTAGTCTCCATTATGGCTCTAATCTGATAGTGGTAGTGGGGTGGTAGATACCTAGTCTCCATTATGGCTCTAATCTGGTAGTGGTAGTGGTGTGGTAGATACCTAGTCTCCATTATGGCTCTAATCTGGTAGTGGTAGTGGGGTGGTAGAAACCTATTCTCCATTATGGCTCTAATCTGATAGTGGTAGTGGGGTGGTAGATACCTAGTCTCCATTATGGCTCTAATCTGATAGTGGTAGTGGGGTGGTAGATGCCTAGTGCCTTTATGGCTCTAATCTGATAGTGGTAGTGGGGTGATAGATGCCTAGTGCCCTTATGGCTCTAATCTGATAGTGGTAGTGGGGTGGTAGATACCTAGTCTCCATTATGGCTCTAATCTGATAGTGATAGTGGGGTGGTAGATGCCTAGTGCCCTTCTGGCTCTAATCTGATAGTGGTAGTGGGGTGGTAGATACCTAGTCTCCATTATGGCTCTAATCTGATAGTGGTAGTGGGGTGGTAGATGCCTAGTGCCTTTATGGCTCTAATCTGATAGTGGTAGTGGGGTGATAGATACCTAGTCTCCATTATGGCTCTAATCTGATAGTGGTAGTGGGGTGGTAGATACCTAGTCTCCATTATGGCTCTAATCTGATAGTGGTAGTGGGGTGGGAGATACCTAGTCTCCATTATGGCTCTAATCTGATAGAGGTAGTGGGGTGGAAGATACCTAGTCTCCATTATGGCTCTAATCTGATAGTGGTAGTGGGGTGGTAGATGTCTAGTGCCCTTATCGCTTTAATCTGATAGTGGTAGATGTCTAGTCTCCATTATGGCTCTAATCTGATAGTGGTAGTGGGGTGATAGATACCTAGTCTCCATTATGGCTGTAATCTAATAGTGGTAGAGGGTGGTAGATACCTAGTCTCCATTATGGCTCTAATCTGATAGTGGTAGTGGGGTGGTAGATGCCTAGTGCCTTTATGGCTCTAATCTGATAGTGGTAGTGGGGTGATAGATGCCTAGTGCCATTATGGCTCTAATCTGATAGTGGTAGTGGGGTGGTAGATACCTAGTCTCCATTATGGCTCTAATCTGATAGTGGTAGTGGGGTGGAAGATACCTACTCTCCATTATGGCTCTAATCTGATAGAGGTAGTGGGGTGGAAGATACCTACTCTCCATTATGGCTCTAATCTGATAGAGGTAGTGGGGTGGTAGATACATAGTCTCCATTATGGCTCTAATCTGATAGTGGTAGTGGGGTGGTAGATACCAAGTCTCCATTATGGCTCTAATCTGATAGTGGTAGTGGGGTGGTAGATACCTAGTCTCCATTATGGCTCTAATCTGATAGTGGTAGTGGGGTGGAAGATACCTACTCTCCATTATGGCTCTAATCTGATAGAGGTAGTGGTGTGGTAGATACCTAGTCTCCATTATGGCTCTAATCTGATAGTGGTAGTGGGGTGGTAGATACCTAGTCTCCATTATGGCTCTAATCTGATAGTGGTAGTGGGGTGGTAGATACCTAGTCTCCATTATGGCTCTAATCTGATAGTGGTAGTGGGGTGGTAGATACCTAGTTTCCATTATGGCTCTAATTTGGTAGTGGTAGTGGGGTGGTAGATACCTAGTCTCCATTATGGCTCTAATCTGATAGTGGTAGTGGGGTGGTAGATACCTAGTCTCCATTATGGCTCTAATCTGATAGTGGTAGTGGGGTGGTAGATGCCTAGTGCCTTTATGGCTCTAATCTGATAGTGGTAGTGGGGTGGTAGATGCCTAGTGCCCTTATGGCTCTAATCTGATAGTGGTAGTAGGGTGGTAGATACCTAGTCTCCAAATGGCTCTAATCTGACAGTGGTAGTTGGGTGGTAGATGCCTAGTGCCTTTATGGCTCTAATCTGATAGTGGTAGTGGGGTTGATAGATGCCTAGTGCCCTTATGGCTTTAATCTGATAGTGGTAGTGGGGTGGTAGATACCTAGTCTCCATTATGGCTCTAATCTGATAGTGGTAGTGGGGTGGTAGATGCCTAGTGCCTTTATGGCTCTAATCTGATAGTGGTAGTGGGGTGGTAGATGCCTAGTGCCCTTATGGCTCTAATCTGATAGTGGTAGTGGGGTGGTAGATGCCTAGTCTCCATTATGGCTCTAATCTGATAGTGGTAGTGGGGTGGTAGATGCCTAGTGCCTTTATGGCTCTAATCTGATAGTGGTAGTGTGGTGATAGATGCCTAGTGCCCTTATGGCTCTAATCTGATAGTGGTAGTGGGGTGGTAGAAACCTAGTCTCCATTATGGCTCTAATCTGATAGTGGTAGTGGGGTGGTAGATACCTAGTCTCCATTATGGCTCTAATCTAATAGTGGTAGTGGGGTGGTAGATGCCTAGTGCCTTTATGGCTCTAATCTGATAGTGGTAGTGGGGTGGTAGATGCCTAGTGCCCTTATGGCTCTAATCTGATAGTGGTAGTGGGGTGGTAGATACCTAGTCTCCATTATGGCTCTAATCTGATAGTGGTAGTGGGGTGGTAGATACCTAGTCTCCATTATGGCTCTAATCTGATAGTGGTAGTGGGGTGGAAGATACCTACTCTCCATTATGGCTCTAATCTGATAGAGGTAGTGGTGTGGTAGATACCTAGTCTCCATTATGGCTCTAATCTGATAGTGGTAGTGGGGTGGTAGATACCTAGTCTCCATTATGGCTCTAATCTGATAGTGGTAGTGGGGTGGTAGATACCTAGTCTCCATTATGGCTCTAATCTGATAGTGGTAGTGGGGTGGTAGATGCCTAGTGCCTTTATGGCTCTAATCTGATAGTGGTAGTGGGGTGGTAGATACCTAGTCTCCATTATGGCTCTAATCTGATAGTGGAAGTGGGGTGGTAGATGCCTAGTGCCTTTATGGCTCTAATCTGATAGTGGTAGTGGGGTGATAGATGCCTAGTGCCCTTATGGCTCTAATCTGATAGTGGTAGTGGGGTGGTAGATACCTAGTCTCCATTATGGCTCTAATCTGATAGTGGTAGTGGGGTGGTAGATACCTAGTCTCCATTATGGCTCTAATCTGATAGTGGTAGTGGGGTGGTAGATGCCTAGTGCCTTTATGGCTCTAATCTGATAGTGGTAGTGGGGTGGTAGATGCCTAGTGCCCTTATGGCTCTAATCTGATAGTGGTAGTGGGGTGGTAGATACCTAGTCTCCATTATGGCTCTAATCTGATAGTGGTAGTGGGGTGGTAGATGCCTAGTGCCTTTATGGCTCTAATCTGATAGTGGTAGTGGGGTGATAGATGCCTAGTGCCCTTATGGCTCTAATCTGATAGTGGTAGTGGGGTGATAGATGCCTAGTGCCCTTATGGCTCTAATCTGATAGTGGTAGTGGGGTGGTAGATACCTAGTCTCCATTATGGCTCTAATCTGATAGTGGTAGTGGGGTGGTAGATACCTAGTCTCCATTATGGCTCTAATCTGATAGTGGTAGTGGGGTGGAAGATACCTACTCTCCATTATGGCTCTAATCTGATAGAGGTAGTGGTGTGGTAGATACATAGTCTCCATTATGGCTCTAATCTGATAGTGGTAGTGGGGTGGTAGATACCTAGTCTCCATTATGGCTCTAATCTGATAGTGGTAGTGGGGTGGTAGATGCCTAGTGCCTTTATGGCTCTAATCTGATAGTGGTAGTGGGATGGTAGATGCCTAGTGCCTTTATGGCTCTAATCTGATAGTGGTAGTGGGGTGGTAGATACCTAGTCTCCATTATGGCTCTAATCTGATAGTGGTAGTGGGGTGGTAGATGCCTAGTGCCTTTATGGCTCTAATCTGATAGTGGTAGTGGGATGGTAGATGCCTAGTGCCTTTATGGCTCTAATCTGATAGTGGTAGTGGGGTGGTAGATACCTAGTCTCCATTATGGCTCTAATCTGATAGTGGTAGTGGGGTGGTAGATGCCTAGTGCCTTTATGGCTCTAATCTGATAGTGGTAGTGGGGTGATAGATGCCTAGTGCCCTTATGGCTCTAATCTGATAGTGGTAGTGGGGTGGTAGATACCTAGTCTCCATTATGGCTCTAATCTGATAGTGGTAGTGGGGTGGTAGATACCTAGTCTCCATTATGGCTCTAATCTGGTAGTGGTAGTGGGGTGGAAGATACCTAGTCTCCATTATGGCTCTAATCTGATAGTGGTAGTGGGGTGGTAGATACCTAGTCTCCATTATGGCTCTAATCTGGTAGTGGTAGTGGTGTGGTAGATACCTAGTCTCCATTATGGCTCTAATCTGGTAGTGGTAGTGGCGTGGTAGATACCTAGTCTCCATTATGGCTCTAATCTGATAGTGGTAGTGGGGTGGTAGATACCTAGTCTCCATTATGGCTCTAATCTGATAGTGGTAGTGGGGTGGTAGATGCCTAGTGCCTTTATGGCTCTAATCTGATAGTGGTAGTGGGGTGGTAGATGCCTAGTGCCCTTATGGCTCTAATCTGATAGTGGTAGTGGGGTGGTAGATGCCTAGTCTCCATTATGGCTCTAATCTGATAGTGGTAGTGGGGTGGTAGATGCCTAGTGCCTTTATGGCTCTAATCTGATAGTGGTAGTGGGATGGTAGATGCCTAGTGCCTTTATGGCTCTAATCTGATAGTGGTAGTGGGGTGGTAGATACCTAGTCTCCATTATGGCTCTAATCTGATAGTGGTAGTGGGGTGGTAGATGCCTAGTGCCTTTATGGCTCTAATCTGATAGTGGTAGTGGGATGGTAGATGCCTAGTGCCTTTATGGCTCTAATCTGATAGTGGTAGTGGGGTGGTAGATACCTAGTCTCCATTATGGCTCTAATCTGATAGTGGTAGTGGGGTGGTAGATACCTAGTCTCCATTATGGCTCTAATCTGATAGTGGTAGTGGGGTGGTAGATGCCTAGTGCCCTTATGGCTCTAATCTGATAGTGGTAGTGGGGTGGTAGATACCTAGTCTCCATTATGGCTCTAATCTGATAGTGGTAGTGGGGTGGTAGATACCTAGTCTCCATTATGGCTCTAATCTGACAGTGGTAGTGGGGTGGAAGATACCTACTCTCCATTATGGCTCTAATCTGATAGAGGTAGTGGTGTGGTAGATACCTACTCTCCATTATGGCTCTAATCTGATAGTGGTAGTGGGGTGGTAGATACCTAGTCTCCATTATGGCTCTAATCTGATAGTGGTAGTGGGGTGGTAGATACCTAGTCTCCATTATGGCTCTAATCTGATAGTGGTAGTGCGGTGGTAGATACCTAGTTTCCATTATGGCTCTAATTTGGAAGTGGTAGTGGGGTGGTAGATACCTAGTCTCCATTATGGCTTTAATCTAATAGTGGTAGTGGGGTGGTAGATACCTAGTCTCCATTATGGCTCTAATCTGATAGTGGTAGTGGGGTGGTAGATGCCTAGTGCCTTTATGGCTCTAATCTGATAGTGGTAGTGGGGTGGTAGATGCCTAGTGCCCTTATGGCTCTAATCTGATAGTGGTAGTAGGGTGGTAGATACCTAGTCTCCAAATGGCTCTAATCTGACAGTGGTAGTGGGGTGGTAGATGCCTAGTGCCTTTATGGCTCTAATCTGATAGTGGTAGTGGGGTGATAGATGCCTAGTGCCCTTATGGCTCTAATCTGATAGTGGTAGTGGGGTGGTAGATACCTAGTCTCCATTATGGCTCTAATCTGGTAGTGGTAGACGGGTGGTAGATACCTAGTCTCCATTATGGCTCTAATCTGATAGTGGTAGTGGGGTGGTAGATACCTAGTCTCCATTATGGCTCTAATCTGATAGTGGTAGTGGGGTGGAAGATACCTACTCTCCATTATGGCTCTAATCTGATAGAGGTAGTGGGGTGGTAGATACCTAGTCTCCATTATGGCTCTAATCTGAAATTGGTAGTGGGGTGGTAGATACCTAGTCTCCATTATGGCTCTAATCTGATAGTGGTAGTGGGGTGGTAGATACCTAGTCTCCATTATGGCTCTAATCTGATAGTGGTAGTGGGGTGGAAGATACCTACTCTCCATTATGGCTCTAATCTGATAGAGGTAGTGGTGTGGTAGATACCTAGTCTCCATTATGGCTCTAATCTGATAGTGGTAGTGGGGTGGTAGATACCTAGTCTCCATTATGGCTCTAATCTGATAGTGGTAGTGGGGTGGTAGATACCTAGTCTCCATTATGGCTCTAATCTGATAGTGGTAGTGGGGTGGTAGATACCTAGTTTCCATTATGGCTCTAATTTGGTAGTGGTAGTGGGGTGGTAGATACCTAGTCTCCATTATGGCTCTAATCTGATAGTGGTAGTGGGGTGGTAGATACCTAGTCTCCATTATGGCTCTAATCTGATAGTGGTAGTGGGGTGGTAGATGCCTAGTGCCTTTATGGCTCTAATCTGATAGTGGTAGTGGGGTGGTAGATGCCTAGTGCCCTTATGGCTCTAATCTGATAGTGGTAGTAGGGTGGTAGATACCTAGTCTCCAAATGGCTCTAATCTGACAGTGGTAGTTGGGTGGTAGATGCCTAGTGCCTTTATGGCTCTAATCTGATAGTGGTAGTGGGGTTGATAGATGCCTAGTGCCCTTATGGCTTTAATCTGATAGTGGTAGTGGGGTGGTAGATACCTAGTCTCCATTATGGCTCTAATCTGGTAGTGGTAGACGGGTGGTAGATACCTAGTCTCCATTATGGCTCTAATCTGATAGTGGTAGTGGGGTGGTAGATACCTAGTCTCCATTATGGCTCTAATCTGGTAGTGGTAGTGGTGTGGTAGATACCTAGTCTCCATTATGGCTCTAATCTGGTAGTGGTAGTGGGGTGGTAGAAACCTATTCTCCATTATGGCTCTAATCTGATAGTGGTAGTGGGGTGGTAGATACCTAGTCTCCATTATGGCTCTAATCTGATAGTGGTAGTGGGGTGGTAGATGCCTAGTGCCTTTATGGCTCTAATCTGATAGTGGTAGTGGGGTGATAGATGCCTAGTGCCCTTATGGCTCTAATCTGATAGTGGTAGTGGGGTGGTAGATACCTAGTCTCCATTATGGCTCTAATCTGATAGTGATAGTGGGGTGGTAGATGCCTAGTGCCCTTATGGCTCTAATCTGATAGTGGTAGTGGGGTGGTAGATACCTAGTCTCGATTATTGCTCTAATCTGATAGTGGTAGCGGGGTGGTAGATGCCTAGTGCCTTTATGGCTCTAATCTGATAGTGGTAGTGGGGTGATAGATGCCTAGTGCCCTTATGGCTCTAATCTGATAGTGGTAGTGGGGTGGTAGATACCTAGTCTCCATTTTGGCTCTAATCTGATAGTGGTAGTGGGGTGGGAGATACCTAGTCTCCATTATGGCTCTAATCTGATAGAGGTAGTGGGGTGGAAGATACCTAGTCTCCATTATGGCTCTAATCTGATAGTGGTAGTGGGGTGGTAGATGTCTAGTGCCCTTATCGCTTTAATCTGATAGTGGTAGATGTCTAGTCTCCATTATGGCTCTAATCTGATAGTGGTAGTGGGGTGATAGATACCTAGTCTCCATTATGGCTGTAATCTAATAGTGGTAGAGGGTGGTAGATACCTAGTCTCCATTATGGCTCTAATCTGATAGTGGTAGTGGGGTGGTAGATGCCTAGTGCCTTTATGGCTCTAATCTGATAGTGGTAGTGGGGTGATAGATGCCTAGTGCCATTATGGCTCTAATCTGATAGTGGTAGTGGGGTGGTAGATACCTAGTCTCCATTATGGCTCTAATCTGATAGTGGTAGTGGGGTGGAAGATACCTAGTCTCCATTATGGCTCTAATCTGATAGAGGTAGTGGGGTGGAAGATACCTAGTCTCCATTATGGCTCTAATCTGATAGAGGTAGTGGGGTGGTAGATACATAGTCTCCATTATGGCTCTAATCTGATAGTGGTAGTGGGGTGGTAGATACCAAGTCTCCATTATGGCTCTAATCTGATAGTGGTAGTGGGGTGGTAGATACCTAGTCTCCATTATGGCTCTAATCTGATAGTGGTAGTGGGGTGGTAGATACCTAGTCTCCATTATGGCTCTAATCTGATAGTGGTAGTGGGGTGGTAGATACCTAGTCTCCATTATGGCTCTAATCTGATAGTGGTAGTGGGGTGGTAGATACCTAGTCTCCATTATGGCTCTAATCTGATAGTGGTAGTGGGGTGGTAGATACCTAGTTTCCATTATGGCTCTAATTTGGTAGTGGTAGTGGGGTGGTAGATACCTAGTCTCCATTATGGCTCTAATCTGATAGTGGTAGTGGGGTGGTAGATACCTAGTCTCCATTATGGCTCTAATCTGATAGTGGTAGTGGGGTGGTAGATGCCTAGTGCCTTTATGGCTCTAATCTGATAGTGGTAGTGGGGTGGTAGATGCCTAGTGCCCTTATGGCTCTAATCTGATAGTGGTAGTAGGGTGGTAGATACCTAGTCTCCAAATGGCTCTAATCTGACAGTGGTAGTTGGGTGGTAGATGCCTAGTGCCTTTATGGCTCTAATCTGATAGTGGTAGTGGGGTTGATAGATGCCTAGTGCCCTTATGGCTTTAATCTGATAGTGGTAGTGGGGTGGTAGATACCTAGTCTCCATTATGGCTCTAATCTGGTAGTGGTAGACGGGTGGTAGATACCTAGTCTCCATTATGGCTCTAATCTGATAGTGGTAGTGGGGTGGTAGATACCTAGTCTCCATTATGGCTCTAATCTGGTAGTGGTAGTGGTGTGGTAGATACCTAGTCTCCATTATGGCTCTAATCTGGTAGTGGTAGTGGGGTGGTAGAAACCTATTCTCCATTATGGCTCTAATCTGATAGTGGTAGTGGGGTGGAAGATACCTACTCTCCATTATGGCTCTAATCTGATAGAGGTAGTGGTGTGGTAGATACCTAGTCTCCATTATGGCTCTAATCTGATAGTGGTAGTGGGGTGGTAGATACCTAGTCTCCATTATGGCTCTAATCTGATAGTGGTAGTGGGGTGGTAGATACCTAGTCTCCATTATGGCTCTAATCTGATAGTGGTAGTGGGGTGGTAGATACCTAGTTTCCATTATGGCTCTAATTTGGTAGTGGTAGTGGGGTGGTAGATACCTAGTCTCCATTATGGCTCTAATCTGATAGTGGTAGTGGGGTGGTAGATACCTAGTCTCCATTATGGCTCTAATCTGATAGTGGTAGTGGGGTGGTAGATGCCTAGTGCCTTTATGGCTCTAATCTGATAGTGGTAGTGGGGTGGTAGATGCCTAGTGCCCTTATGGCTCTAATCTGATAGTGGTAGTAGGGTGGTAGATACCTAGTCTCCAAATGGCTCTAATCTGACAGTGGTAGTTGGGTGGTAGATGCCTAGTGCCTTTATGGCTCTAATCTGATAGTGGTAGTGGGGTTGATAGATGCCTAGTGCCCTTATGGCTTTAATCTGATAGTGGTAGTGGGGTGGTAGATACCTAGTCTCCATTATGGCTCTAATCTGGTAGTGGTAGACGGGTGGTAGATACCTAGTCTCCATTATGGCTCTAATCTGATAGTGGTAGTGGGGTGGTAGATACCTAGTCTCCATTATGGCTCTAATCTGGTAGTGGTAGTGGTGTGGTAGATACCTAGTCTCCATTATGGCTCTAATCTGGTAGTGGTAGTGGGGTGGTAGAAACCTATTCTCCATTATGGCTCTAATCTGATAGTGGTAGTGGGGTGGTAGATACCTAGTCTCCATTATGGCTCTAATCTGATAGTGGTAGTGGGGTGGTAGATGCCTAGTGCCTTTATGGCTCTAATCTGATAGTGGTAGTGGGGTGATAGATGCCTAGTGCCCTTATGGCTCTAATCTGATAGTGGTAGTGGGGTGGTAGATACCTAGTCTCCATTATGGCTCTAATCTGATAGTGATAGTGGGGTGGTAGATGCCTAGTGCCCTTATGGCTCTAATCTGATAGTGGTAGTGGGGTGGTAGATACCTAGTCTCGATTATTGCTCTAATCTGATAGTGGTAGCGGGGTGGTAGATGCCTAGTGCCTTTATGGCTCTAATCTGATAGTGGTAGTGGGGTGATAGATGCCTAGTGCCCTTATGGCTCTAATCTGATAGTGGTAGTGGGGTGGTAGATACCTAGTCTCCATTTTGGCTCTAATCTGATAGTGGTAGTGGGGTGGGAGATACCTAGTCTCCATTATGGCTCTAATCTGATAGAGGTAGTGGGGTGGAAGATACCTAGTCTCCATTATGGCTCTAATCTGATAGTGGTAGTGGGGTGGTAGATGTCTAGTGCCCTTATCGCTTTAATCTGATAGTGGTAGATGTCTAGTCTCCATTATGGCTCTAATCTGATAGTGGTAGTGGGGTGATAGATACCTAGTCTCCATTATGGCTGTAATCTAATAGTGGTAGAGGGTGGTAGATACCTAGTCTCCATTATGGCTCTAATCTGATAGTGGTAGTGGGGTGGTAGATACCTAGTCTCCATTATGGCTCTAATCTGATAGTGGTAGTGGGGTGGGAGATACCTAGTCTCCATTATGGCTCTAATCGGATAGATGTAGTGGGGTGGTAGATACCTAGTCTCCATTATGGCTCTAATCTGATAGTGGTAGTGGGGTGGTAGATGTCTAGTGCCCTTATGGCTCTAATCTGATAGTGGTAGATGTCTAGTCTCCATTATGGCTCAAATCTGATAGTGGTAGTGGGGTGGTAGATACCTAGTCTCCATTATGGCTCTAATCTAATAGTGGTAGTGGGGTGGTAGATACCTAGTCTCCATTATGGCTCTAATTTGATAGTGGTAGTGGGGTGGTAGATGTCTAGTGGCCTTATGGCTTTAATCTGATAGTGGTAGATGTCTAGTCTCCATTATGGCTCTAATCTGATAGTGGTAGTGGGGTGATAGATACCTAGTCTCCATTATGGCTCTAATCTAATAGTGGTAGTGGGGTGGTAGATGCCTAGTGCCTTTATGGCTCTAATCTGATAGTGGTAGTGGGGTGGTAGATGCCTAGTGCCCGTATGGCTCTAATCTGATAGTGGTAGAGGGTGGTAGATACCTAGTCTCCATTATGGCTCTAATCTGATAGTGGTAGTGGGGTGGTAGATGTCTAGTGCCCTTATGGCTCTAATCTGATAGTGGTAGATGTCTAGTCTCCATTATGGCTCTAATCTGATAGTGGTAGTGGGGTGGTAGATGTCTAGTGCCCTTATGGCTCTAATCTGATAGTGGTAGATGTCTAGTCTCCATTATGGCTCTAATCTGATAGTGGTAGTGGGGTGGTAGATACCTAGTCTCCATTTTGGCTCTAATCTGATAGTGGTAGTGGGGTGGGAGATACCTAGTCTACATTATGGCTCTAATCTGATAGAGGTAGTGGGGTGGAAGATACCTAGTCTCCATTATGGCTCTAATCTGATAGTGGTAGTGGGGTGGTAGATGTCTAGTGGCCTTATGGCTTTAATCTGATAGTGGTAGATGTCTAGTCTCCATTATGGCTCTAATCTGATAGTGGTAGTGGGGTGGTAGATACCTAGTCTCCATTTTGGCTCTAATCTGATAGTGGTAGTGGGGTGGGAGATACCTAGTCTCCATTATGGCTCTAATCTGATAGTGGTAGTGGGGTGGTAGATGTCTAGTGGCCTTATGGCTTTAATCTGATAGTGGTAGATGTCTAGTCTCCATTATGGCTCTAATCTGATAGTGGTAGTGGGGTGATAGATACCTAGTCTCCATTATGGCTCTAATCTAATAGTGGTAGTGGGGTGGTAGATGCCTAGTGCCTTTATGGCTCTAATCTGATAGTGGTAGTGGGGTGGTAGATGCCTAGTGCCCGTATGACTCTAATCTGATAGTGGTAGAGGGTGGTAGATACCTAGTCTCCATTATGGCTCTTATCTGATAGTGGTAGTGGGGTGGTAGATGTCTAGTGCCCTTATGGCTCTAATCTGATAGTGGTAGATGTCTAGTCTCCATTATGGCTCTAATCTGATAGTGGTAGTGGGGTGGTAGATGTCTAGTGCCCTTATGGCTCTAATCTGATAGTGGTAGATGTCTAGTCTCCATTATGGCTCTAATCTGATAGTGGTAGTGGGGTGGTAGATACCTAGTCTCCATTTTGGCTCTAATCTGATAGTGGTAGTGGGGTGGGAGATACCTAGTCTCCATTATGGCTCTAATCTGATAGAGGTAGTGGGGTGGAAGATACCTAGTCTCCATTATGGCTCTAATCTGATAGTGGTAGTGGGGTGGTAGATGTCTAGTGCCCTTATGGCTTTAATCTGATAGTTGTAGATGTCTAGTCTCCATTATGGCTCTAATCTGATAGTGGTAGTGCGGTGAAAGATACCTAGTCTCCATTATGGCTCTAATCTAATAGTGGTAGAGGGTGGTAGATACCTAGTCTCCATTATGGCTCTAATCTGATAGTGGTAGTGGGGTGGTAGATGCCTAGTGCCTTTATGGCTCTAATCTGATAGTGGTAGTGGGGTGATAGATGCCTAGTGCCATTATGGCTCTAATCTGATAGTGGTAGTGGGGTGGTAGATACCTAGTCTCCATTATGGCTCTAATCTGATAGTGGTAGTGGGGTGGGAGATACCTAGTCTCCATTATGGCTCTAATCGGATAGAGGTAGTGGGGTGGTAGACACCTAGTCTCCATTATGGCTCTAATCTGATAGTGGTAGTGGGGTGGTAGATGTCTAGTGCCCTTATGGCTCTAATCTGATAGTGGTAGATGTCTAGTCTCCATTATGGATCTAATCTGATAGTGGTAGTGGGGTGGTAGATACCTAGTCTCCATTATGGCTCTAATCTAATAGTGGTAGTGGGGTGGTAGATACCTAATCTCCATTATGGCTCTAATCTGATAGTGGTAGTGGGGTGGTAGATGTCTAGTGCCCTTATGGCTCTAATCTGATAGTGGTAGATGTCTAGTCTCCATTGTGGCTCTAATCTGATAGTGGTAGTGGGGTGGTAGATACCTACTCTCCATTATGGCTCTAATCTGATAGTGGTAGTGGGGTGTTAGATGCCTAGTGCCTTTATGGCTCTAATCTGATAGTGGTAGTGGGGTGATAGATGCCTAGTGCCCTTATGGCTCTAATCTGATAGTGGTAGTGGGGTGGTAGATACCTAGTCTCCATTATGGCTCTAATCTGATAGTGGTAGTGGGGTGATAGATACCTAGTCTCCATTATGGCTCTAATCTAATAGTGGTAGAGGGTGGTAGATACCTAGTCTCCATTATGGCTCTAATCTGATAGTGGTAGTGGGGTGGTAGATGCCTAGTGCCTTTATGGCTCTAATCTGATAGTGGTAGTGGGGTGATAGATGCCTAGTGCCATTATGGCTCTAATCTGATAGTGGTAGTGGGGTGGTAGATACCTAGTCTCCATTATGGCTCTAATCTGATAGTGGTAGTGGGGTGGGAGATACCTAGTCTCCATTATGGCTCTAATCTGATAGTGGTAGTGGGGTGGTAGATGCCTAGTGGCCTTATGGCTTTAATCTGATAGTGGTAGATGTCTAGTCTCCATTATGGCTCTAATCTGATAGTGGTAGTGGGGTGATAGATACCTAGTCTCCATTATGGCTCTAATCTGATAGAGGTAATGGGGTGGGAGATACCTAGTACCCGTATGGCTCTAATCTGATAGTGGTAGTGGGGTGGTAGATACCTAGTCTCCATTTTGGCTCTAATCTGATAGTGTTAGTGGGGTGGGAGATACCTAGTCTCCATTATGGCTCTAATCTTATAGAGGTAGTGGGGTGGTAGATACATAGTCTCCATTATGGCTCTAATCTGATAGTGGTAGTGGGGTGGTAGATACCTAGTCTCCATTATGGCTCTAATCTGATAGTGGTAGTGGGGTGGGAGATACGTAGTCTCCATTATGGCTCTAATCTGATAGTGGTAGTGGGGTGGTAGATACCTAGTCTCTTTATGGTTCTAATCTGATAGTGGTAGTGGGGTGGTAGATACCTAGTCTCCATTATGGCTCTAATCCGATAGTGGTAGTGGGGTGGTAGATGCCTAGTGCCTTTATGTCTCTAATCTGATAGTGGTAGTGGGGTGATAGATGCCTAGTGCCCTTATGGCTCTAATCTGATAGTGGTAGTGGGGTGGTAGATACCTAGTCTCCATTATGGCTCTAATCTGATAGTGGTAGTGGGGTGGGAGATACCTAGTCTCCATTATGGCTCTAATCTGATAGAGGCAGTGGGGTGGTAGATACCTAGTCTCCATTATGGCTCTAATCTGATAGTGGTAGTGGGGTGGTAGATACCTAGTGCCTTTATGGCTCTAATCTGATAGTGGTAGTGGGGTGATAGATGCCTAGTGTCCTTTTGGCTCTAATCTGATAGTGGTAGTGGGGTGGTAGATGCCTAGTGCCTTTATGGCTCTAATCTGATAGTGGTAGTGGGGTGATAGATGCCTAGTGTCCTTTTGGCTCTAATCTGATAGTGGTAGTGGGGTGGTAGATGCCTAGTGCCTTTATGGCTCTAATCTGATAGTGATAGTGGGGTGATAGATGCCTAGTGCCATTATGGCTCTAATCTGATAGTGGTAGTGGGGTGGTAGATACCTAGTCTCCATTATGGCTCTAATCTGATAGTGGTAGTGGGGTGGGAGATACCTAGTCTCCATTATGGCTCTAATCGGATAGAGGTAGTGGGGTGGTAGATACCTAGTCTCCATTATGGCTCTAATCTTATAGAGGTAGTGGGGTGGTAGATACATAGTCTCCATTATGGCTCTAATCTGATAGTGGTAGTGGGGTGGTAGATTTCTAGTGCCCTTATGGCTCTAATCTGATAGTGGTAGATGTCTAGTCTCCATTATGGCTCTAATCTGATAGTGGTAGTGGGGTGGTAGATACCTAGTCTCCATTATGGCTCTAATCTGATAGTGGTAGTGGGGTGGGAAATACGTAGTCTCCATTATGGCTCTAATCTGATAGTGGTAGTGGGGTGGTAGATACCTAGTCTCTTTATGGTTCTAATCTGATAGTGGTAGTGGGGTGGTAGATACCTAGTCTCCATTATGGCTCTAATCCGATAGTGGTAGTGGGGTGGTAGATGCCTAGTGCCTTTATGTCTCTAATCTGATAGTGGTAGTGGGGTGATAGATGCCTAGTGCCCTTATGGCTCTAATCTGATAGTGGTAGTGGGGTGGTAGATACCTAGTCTCCATTATGGCTCTAATCTGATAGTGGTAGTGGGGTGGGAGATACCTAGTCTCCATTATGGCTCTAATCTGATAGAGGCAGTGGGGTGGTAGATACCTAGTCTCCATTATGGCTCTAATCTGATAGTGGTAGTGGGGTGGTAGATGCCTAGTGCCTTTATGGCTCTAATCTGATAGTGGTAGTGGGGTGATAGATGCCTAGTGTCCTTTTGGCTCTAATCTGATAGTGGTAGTGGGGTGGTAGATGCCTAGTGCCTTTATGGCTCTAATCTGATAGTGGTAGTGGGGTGATAGATGCCTAGTGTCCTTTTGGCTCTAATCTGATAGTGGTAGTGGGGTGGTAGATGCCTAGTGCCTTTATGGCTCTAATCTGATAGTGATAGTGGGGTGATAGATGCCTAGTGCCATTATGGCTCTAATCTGATAGTGGTAGTGGGGTGGTAGATACCTAGTCTCCATTATGGCTCTAATCTGATAGTGGTAGTGGGGTGGGAGATACCTAGTCTCCATTATGGCTCTAATCGGATAGAGGTAGTGGGGTGGTAGATACCTAGTCTCCATTATGGCTCTAATCTGATAGTGGTAGTGGGGTGGTAGATGTCTAGTGCCCTTATGGCTCTAATCTGATAGTGGTAGATGTCTAGTCTCCATTATGGCTCTAATCTGATAGTGGTAGTGGGGTGGTAGATACCTAGTCTCCATTATGGCTCTAATCTAATAGTGGTAGTGGGGTGGTAGATACCTAGTCTCCATTATGGCTCTAATCTGATAGTGGTAGTGGGGTGGTAGATGTCTAGTGGCCTTATGGCTTTAATCTGATAGTGGTAGATGTTTAGTCTCCATTATGGCTCTAATCTGATAGTGGTAGTGGAGTGATAGATACCTAGTCTCCATTATGGCTCTAATCTAATAGTGGTAGTGGGGTGGTAGATGCCTAGTGCCTTTATGGCTCTAATCTGATAGTGGTAGTGGGGTGGTAGATGCCTAGTGCCCGTATGGCTCTAATCTGATAGTGGTAGTGGGGTGGTAGATACCTAGTCTCCATTATGGCTCTAATCTGATAGTGGTAGTGGGGTGGGTGATACCTAGTCTCCATTATGGCTCTAATCTGATAGTGGTAGTGGGGTGGGTGATACCTAGTCTCCATTATGGCTCTAATCTGATAGTGGTAGTGGGGTGGTAGATGTCTAGTGCCCTTATGGCTCTAATCTGATAGTGGTAGATGTCTAGTCTCCATTATGGCTCTAATCTGATAGTGGCAGTGGGGTGGTAGATACCTAGTCTCCATTATGGCTCTAATCTGATAGTGGTAGTGGGGTGTTAGATGCCTAGTGCCTTTATGGCTCTAATCTGATAGTGGTAGTGGGGTGGTAGATACCTAGTCTCTTTATGGTTCTAATCTGATAGTGGTAGTGGGGTGGTAGATACCTAGTCTCCATTATGGCTCTAATCTGATAGTGGTAGTGGGGTGATAGATACCTAGTCTCCATTATGGCTCTAATCTAATAGTGGTAGAGGGTGGTAGATACCTAGTCTCCATTATGGCTCTAATCTGATAGTGGTAGTGGGGTGGTAGATGCCTAGTGCCTTTATGGCTCTAATCTGATAGTGGTAGTGGGGTGATAGATGCCTAGTGCCATTGGCTCTAATCTGATAGTGGTAGTGGGGTGGTAGATACCTAGTCTCCATTATGGCTCTAATCTGATAGTGGTAGTGGGGTGGGAGATACCTAGTCTCCATTATGGCTCTAATCTGATAGTGGTAGTGGGGTGGTAGATGCCTAGTGGCCTTATGGCTTTAATCTGATAGTGGTAGATGTCTAGTCTCCATTATGGCTCTAATCTGATAGTGGTAGTGGGGTGATAGATACCTAGTCTCCATTATGGCTCTAATCTAATAGTGGTAGTGGGGTGGTAGATGCCTAGTGGCTTTATGGCTCTAATCTGATAGTGGTAGTGGGGTGGTAGATGCCTAGTGCCCGTATGGCTCTAATCTGATAGTGGTAGAGGGTGGTAGATACCTAGTCTCCATTATGGCTCTAATCTGATAGTGGTAGTGGGGTGGGAGATACCTAGTTTCCATTATGGCTCTAATCTGATAGTGGTAGTGGGGTGGTAGATGCCTAGTGCCCGTATGGCTCTAATCTGATAGTGGTAGTCGGGTGGTAGATACCTAGTCTCCATTTTGGCTCTAATCTGATAGTGTTAGTGGGGTGGGAGATACCTAGTCTCCATTATGGCTCTAATCTTATAGAGGTAGTGGGGTGGTAGATACCTAGTCTCCATTATGGCTCTAATCTGATAGTGGTAGTGGGGTGGTAGATGTCTAGTGCCCTTATGGCTCTAATCTGATAGTGGTAGATGTCTAGTCTCCATTATGGCTCTAATCTGATAGTGGTAGTGGGGTGGTAGATACCTAGTCTCCATTATGGCTCTAATCTGATAGTGGTAGTGGGGTGGGAGATACGTAGTCTCCATTATGGCTCTGATCTGATAGTGGTAGTGGGGTGGTAGATACCTAGTCTCTTTATGGTTCTAATCTGATAGTGGTAGTGGGGTGGTAGATACCTAGTCTCCATTATGGCTCTAATCTGATAGTGGTAGTGGGGTGGTAGATGCCTAGTGCCTTTATGGCTCTAATCTGATAGTGGTAGTGGGGTGATAGATGCCTAGTGCCCTTATGGCTCTAATCTGATAGTGGTAGTGGGGTGGTAGATACCTAGTCTCCATTATGGCTCTAATCTGATAGTGGTAGTGGGGTGGGAGATACCTAGTCTCCATTATGGCTCTAATCTGATAGAGGCAGTGGGGTGGTAGATACCTAGTCTCCATTATGGCTCTAATCTGATAGTGGTAGTGGGGTGGTAGATGTCTAGTGCCCTTATGGCTCTAATCTGATAGTGGTAGATGTCTAGTCTCCATTATGGCTCTAATCTGATAGTGGTAGTGGGGTGGTAGATGCCTAGTGCCTTTATGGCTCTAATCTGATAGTGGTAGTGGGGTGATAGATGCCTAGTGTCCTTTTGGCTCTAATCTGATAGTGGTAGTGGGGTGGTAGATACTTAGTCTCCATTATGGCTCTAATCTGGTAGTGGTAGAGGGGTGGTAGATACCTAGTCTCCATTATGGCTCTAATCTGATAGTGGTAGTGGGGTGGTAGATACCTAGTCTAAATTATGGCTCTAATCTGATAGTGTTAGTGGGGTGGTAGATGTCTAGTGCCCTTATGGCTCTAATCTGATAGTGGTAGATGTCTAGTCTCCATTATGGCTCTAATTTGATAGTGGTAGTGGGGTGGTAGATACCTAGTCTCCATTATGGCTCTAATCTGATAGTGGTAGTGGGGTGGAAGATACCTACTCTCCATTATGGCTCTAATCTGATAGAGGTAGTGGGGTGGTAGATATCTAGTCTCCATTATGGCTCTAATCTGATAGTGGTAGTGGGGTGGTAGATACCTAGTCTCCATTATGGCTCTAATCTGATAGTGGTAGTGGGGTGGTAGATACCTAGTCTCCATTATGGCTCTAATCTGGTAGTGGTAGTGGTGTGGTAGATACCTAGTCTCCATTATGGCTCTAATCTGGTAGTGTTAGTGGGGTGGTAGATACCTAGTCTCCATTATGGCTCTAATCTGATAGTGGTAGTGGGTTGGTAGATACCTAGTTTCCATTATGGCTCTAATCTGATAATGGTAGTGGGGTGGTAGATGCCTAGTGCCTTTATGGCTCTAATCTGATAGTGGTAGTGGGGTGGTAGATGCCTAGTGCCTTTATGGCTCTAATCTGATAGTGGTAGTGGGGTGGTAGATGCCTAGTGCCTTTATGGCTCTAATCTGATAGTGGTAGTGGGGTGGTAGATACCTAGTCTCTATTATGGCTCTAATCTGATAGTGGTAGTGGGGTGGTAGATGCCTAGTGCCTTTATGGCTCTAATCTGATAGTGGTAGTGGGGTGATAGATGCCTAGTGCCCTTATGGCTCTAATCTGATAGTGGTAGTGGGGTGGTAGATACCTAGTCTCCATTATGGCTCTAATCTGATAGTGGTAGTGGGGTTGTAGATACCTAGCCTCCATTATGGCTCTAATCTGGTAGTGGTAGTGGGGTGGTAGATACCTAGTCTCCATTATGGCTCTAATATTGATAGTGGTAGTGGGGTGGTAGATGCCTAGTGCCTTTATGGCTCTAATCTGATAGTGGTAGTGGGGTGGTAGATGCCTAGTGCCCTTATGGCTCTAATCTGATAGTGGTAGTGGGGTGGTAGATACCTAGTCTCCAATATGGCTCTAATCTGATAGAGGTAGTGGGGTGGTAGATACCTAGTCTCCATTATGGCTCTAATCTGATTGTGGTAGTGGGGTTGTAGATACCTAGCCTCCATTATGGCTCTAATTTGGTAGTGGTAGTGGGGTGGTAGATACCTAGTCTCCATTATGGCTCTAATCTGGTAGTGGTAGTGGGGTGGAAGATACCTAGTCTCCATTATGGCTCTAATCTGATAGTGGTAGTGGGTTGGTAGATACCTAGTCTCTATTATAGCTCTAATCTGGTAGTGGTAGTGGTGTGGTAGATACCTAGTCTCCATTATGGCTCTAATCTGGTAGTGGTAGTGGGGTGGTAGATACCTAGTCTCCATTATGGCTCTAATCTGATAGTGGTAGTGGGGTGGTAGATACCTAGTCTCCATTATGGCTCTAATATTGATAGTAGTAGTGGGGTGGTAGATGCCTAGTGCCTTTATGGCTCTAATCTGATAGTGGTAGTGGGGTGGTAGATGCCTAGTGCCCTTATGGCTCTAATCTGATAGTGGTAGTGGGGTGGTAGATACCTAGTCTCCAATATGGCTCTAATCTGATATTGGTAGTGGGGTGGTAGATGCATAGTGCCTTTATGGCTCTAATCTGATAGTGGTAGCGGGGTGGTAGATACCTAGTCTCCACTATGGCTCTAATCTGATAGTGGTAGTGGGGTGGAAGATACCTACTCTCCATTATGGCTCTAATCTGATAGTGGTAGTGGGGTGATAGATGCCTAGTGCCCTTATGGCTCTAATCTGATAGTGGTAGTGGGGTGGTAGATACCTAGTCTCCATTATGGCTCTAATCTGATAGTGATAGTGGGGTGGTAGATGCCTAGTGCCCTTATGGCTCTAATCTGATAGTGGTAGTGGGGTGGTAGATACCTAGTCTCCATTATGGCTCTAATCTGATAGTGGTAGTGGGGTGGTAGATGACAAGTACCTTTATGGCTCTAATCTGATAGTGGTAGTGGGGTGGTAGATGCCTAGTGCCCTTATGGCTCTAATCTGATAGAGGTAGTGGGGTGGTAGATACCTAGTCTCCATTATGGCTCTAATCTCTAGTGCCTTTATGGCTCTAATCTGATAGTGGTAGTGGGGTGGTAGATGTCTAGTGCCTTTATGGCTCTAATCTGATAGTGGTAGTGGGGTGGTAGATGCCTAGTGCCTTTATGGCTCTAATCTGATAGTGGTAGTGGGGTGGTAGATGCCTAGTGCCCTTATGGCTCTAATCTGATAGTGGTAGTGGGGTGGTAGATAACTAGTCTCCATTATGGCTCTAATCTGATAGTGGTAGTGGGGTGGTAGATACCTAGTCTCCATTATGGCTCTAATCTGATAGTGGTAGTGGGGTGGTAGATACCTATCCTCCATTATGGCTCTAATCTGATAGTGGTAGTGGGGTGGTAGATACCTAGTTTCCATTATGGCTCTAATCTGGTAGTGGTAGTGGGGTGGTACATACCTAGTCTCCATTATGGCTCTAATCTGATAGTGGTAGTGGGGTGGTAGATACCTAGTCTCCATTATGGCTCTAATCTGATAGTGGTAGTGGGGTGTTAGATGCCTAGTGCCTTTATGGCTCTAATCTGATAGTGGTAGTGGGGTGGTAGATGCCTAGTCTCCATTATGGCTCTAATCTGATAGTGGTAGTGGGGTGGTTGATGTCTAGTCTCCATTATGGCTCTAATCTGATAGTGGTCGTGGGGTGGTAGATACCTAGTCTCCATTATGGCTCTAATCACATAGTGGTAGTTGGGTGGTAGATACCTAGTCTCCATTATGGCTCTAATCTGATAGAGGTAGAGGGGTGGTAGATACCTAGTCTCCATTATGGCTCTAATCTGATAGTGGTAGTGGGGTGGTAGATACCTAGTCTCCATTATGGCTCTAATCTGATAGTGGTAGTGGGGTGGGAGATACCTAGTCTTCATTATGGCTCTAATCTGATAGTGGTAGTGGGGTGGTAGATGTCTAGTGCCCGTATGGCTTTAATCTGATAGTGGTAGATGTCTAGTCTCCATTATGGTTCTAATCTGATAGTGGTAGTGGGGTGATAGATACCTAGTCTCCATTATGGCTCTAATCTGATAGTGGTAGTGGGGTGGTAGATACCTAGTTTCCATTATGGCTCTAATCTGGTAGTGGTAGTGGGGTGGTACATACCTAGTCTCCATTATGGCTCTAATCTGATTGTGGTAGTGGGGTGGTAGATACCTAGTCTCCATTATGGCTCTAATCTGATAGTGGTAGTGGGGTGGTAGATGCCTAGTGCCTTTATGGCTCTAATCTGATAGTGGTAGTGGGGTGGTAGATGCCTAGTGCCCTTATGGCTCTAATCTGATAGTGGTAGTGGAGTGGTAGATACCTAGTTTCCATTATGGCTCTAATCTGGTAGTGGTAGTGGGGTGGTAGATACCTAGTCTCCATTATGGCTCTAATCTGATAGTGGTAGTGGGGTGGTAGATACCTCGTCTCCATTATGGCTCTAATCTGATAGTGGTAGTGGGGTGGTAGATGCCTAGTGCCTTTATGGCTATAATCTGATAGTGGTAGTGGGGTGGTAGATGCCTAGTGCCCTTATGGCTCTAATCTGATAGTGGTAGTGGGGTGGTAGATACCTAGTCTCCATTATGGCTCTAATCTGATAGTGGTAGTGGGGTGGTAGATACCTAGTCTCCATTATGGCTCTAATCTGATAGTGGTAGTGGGGTGGTAGATACCTAGTTTCCATTATGGCTCTAATCTGGTAGTGGTAGTGGGGTGGTACATACCTAGTCTCCATTATGGCTCTAATCTGATTGTGGTAGTGGGGTGGTAGATACCTAGTCTCCATTATGGCTCTAATCTGATAGTGGTAGTGGGGTGGTAGATGTCTAGTGCCTTTATGGCTCTAATCTGATAGTGGTAGTGGGGTGGTAGATGCCTAGTGCCCTTATGGCTCTAATCTGATAGTGGTAGTGGAGTGGTAGATACCTAGTTTCCATTATGGCTCTAATCTGGTAGTGGTAGTGGGGTGGTAGATACCTAGTCTCCATTATGGCTCTAATCTGATAGTGGTAGTGGGGTGGTAGATACCTCGTCTCCATTATGGCTCTAATCTGATAGTGGTAGTGGGGTGGTAGATGCCTAGTGCCTTTATGGCTATAATCTGATAGTGGTAGTGGGGTGGTAGATGCCTAGTGCCCTTATGGCTCTAATCTGATAGTGGTAGTGGGGTGGTAGATACCTAGTCTCCATTATGGCTCTAATCTGATAGTGGTAGTGGGGTGGTAGATGCCTAGTGCCTTTATGGCTCTAATCTGATAGTGGTAGTTGGGTGATAGATGCCAAGTGCCCTTATGGCTCTAATCTAATAGTGGTAGTGGGGTGGTAGATACCTAGTCTCCATGATGGCTCTAATCTGGTAGTGGTAGAGGGGTGGTAGATACCTAGTCTCCATTATGGCTCTAATCTTATAGTGGTAGTGGGGTGGTAGATACCTAGTCTCCACTATGGCTCTAATCTGATAGTGGTAGTGGGGTGGAAGATACCTACTCTCCATTATGGCTCTAATCTGATAGAGGTAGTGGGGTGGTAGATACCTAGTCTCCATTATGGCTCTAATCTGATAGTGGTAGGGGGTGGTAGATACCTAGTCTCCATTATGGCTCTAATCTGATAGTGGTAGTGGGTTGGTAGATACCTAGTCTCCATTATGGCTCTAATCTGGTAGTGGTAGTGGTGTGGTAGATACCTAGTCTCCATTATGGCTCTAATCTGATAGTGGTAGTGGGGTGGTAGATACCTCGTCTCCATTATGGCTCTAATCTGATAGTGGTAGTGGGGTGGTAGATGCCTAGTGCCTTTATGGCTATAATCTGATAGTGGTAGTGGGGTGGTAGATGCCTAGTGCCCTTATGGCTCTAATCTGATAGTGGTAGTGGGGTGGTAGATACCTAGTCTCCATTATGGCTCTAATCTGATAGTGGTAGTGGGGTGGTAGATGCCTAGTGCCTTTATGGCTCTAATCTGATAGTGGTAGTTGGGTGATAGATGCCAAGTGCCCTTATGGCTCTAATCTGATAGTGGTAGTGGGGTGGTAGATACCTAGTCTCCATGATGGCTCTAATCTGGTAGTGGTAGTGGGGTGGTAGATACCTAGTCTCCATTATGGCTCTAATCTGATAGTGGTAGTGGGGTGGTAGATACCTAGTCTCCACTATGGCTCTAATCTGATAGTGGTAGTGGGGTGGAAGATACCTACTCTCCATTATGGCTCTAATCTGATAGAGGTAGTGGGGTGGTAGATACCTAGTCTCCATTATGGCTCTAATCTGATAGTGGTAGGGGGTGGTAGATACCTAGTCTCCATTATGGCTCTAATCTGATAGTGGTAGTGGGTTGGTAGATACCTAGTCTCCATTATGGCTCTAATCTGGTAGTGGTAGTGGTGTGGTAGATACCTAGTCTCCATTATGGCTCTAATCTGGTAGTGGTAGTGGGGTGGTAGATACCTAGTCTCCATTATGGCTCTAATCTGATAGTGGTAGTGGGTTGGTAGATACCTAGTTTCCATTATGGCTCTAATCTGATAATGGTAGTGGGGTGGTAGATGCCTAGTGCCTTTATGGCTCTAATCTGATAGTGGTAGTGGGGTGTTAGATACCTAGTCTCCATTATGGCTCTAATCTGATAGTGGTAGTGGAGTGTTAGATGCCTAGTGCCTTTATGGCTCTAATCTGATAGTGGTAGTGGGGTGATAGATGCCTAGTGCCCTTATGGCTCTAATCTGATAGTGGTAGTGGGGTGGTAGATACCTAGTCTCCATTATGGCTCTAATCTGATAGTGGTAGTGGGGTTGTAGATACCTAGCCTCCATTATGGCTCTAATTTGGTAGTGGTAGTGGGGTGGTAGATACCTAGTCTCCATTATGGCTCTAATCTGATAGTGGTAGTGGGGTGGTAGATACCTAGTCTCCATTATGGCTCTAATCTGATAGTGGTAGTGGGGTGGAAGATACCTACTCTCCATTATGGCTCTAATCTGATAGAGGTAGTGGGGTGGTAGATACCTAGTCTCCATTATGGCTCTAATCTGATAGTGGTAGTGGGGTGGTAGATACCTAGTCTCCATTATGGCTCTAATCTGATAGTGGTAGTGGGGTGGTAGATACCTAGTCTCCATTATGGCTCTAATCTGGTAGTGGTAGTGGTGTGGTAGATACCTAGTCTCCATTATGGCTCTAATCTGGTAGTGGTAGTGGGGTGGTAGATACCTAGTCTCCATTATGGCTCTAATCTGATAGTGGTAGTGGGGTGGTAGATGCCTAGTGCCTTTATGGCTCTAATCTGATAGTGGTAGTGGGGTGGTAGATGCCTAGTGCCCATATGGCTCTAACCTAATAGTGGTAGTGGGGTGGTAGATACCTAGTCTCCATTATGGCTCTAATCTGATAGTGGTAGTGGGGTGGTAGATACCTAGTCTCCATTATGGCTCTAATCTGGTAGTGGTAGTGGGGTGGAAGATACCTAGTCTCCATTATGGCTCTAATCTGATAGTGGTAGTGGGTTGGTAGATACCTAGTCTCTATTATGGCTCTAATCTGGTAGTGGTAGTGGTGTGGTTGATACCTAGTCTCCATTATGGCTCTAATCTGGTAGTGGTAGTGGGGTGGTAGATACCTAGTCTCCATTATGGCTCTAATATTGATAGTGGTAGTGGGGTGGTAGATGCCTAGTGCCTTTATGGCTCTAATCTGATAGTGGTAGTGGGGTGGTAGATGCCTAGTGCCCTTATGGCTCTAATCTGATAGTGGTAGTGGGGTGGTAGATACCTAGTCTCCAATATGGCTCTAATCTGATAGAGGTAGTGGGGTGGTAGATACCTAGTCTGCATTATGGCTCTAATCTGATAGTGGTAGTGGGGTTGTAGATACCTAGTCTCCATTATGGCTCTAATTTGGTAGTGGTAGTGGGGTGGTAGATACCTAGTCTCCATTATGGCTCTAATCTGGTAGTGGTAGTGGGGTGGAAGATACCTAGTCTCCATTATGGCTCTAATCTGATAGTGGTAGTGGGTTGGTAGATACCTAGTCTCTATTATGGCTCTAATCTGGTAGTGGTAGTGGTGTGGTAGATACCTAGTCTCCATTATGGCTCTAATCTGGTAGTGGTAGTGGGGTGGTAGATACCTAGTCTCCATTATGGCTCTAATCTGATAGTGGTAGTGGGGTGGTAGATACCTAGTCTCCATTATGTCTCTAATATTGATAGTGGTAGTGGGGTGGTAGATGCCTAGTGCCTTTATGGCTCTAATCTGATAGTGGTAGTGGGGTGGTAGATGCCTAGTGCCCTTATGGCTCTAATCTGATAGTGGTAGTGGGGTGGTAGATACCTAGTCTCCAATATGGCTCTAATCTGATAGTGGTAGTGGGGTGGTAGATGCATAGTGCCTTTATGGCTCTAATCTGATAGTGGTAGTGGGGTGGTAGATGCCAAGTGCCCTTATGGCTCTAATCTGATAGTGGTAGCGGGGCGGTAGATACCTAGTCTCCACTATGGCTCTAATCTGATAGTGGTAGTGGGGTGGAAGATACCTACTCTCCATTATGGCTCTAATCTGATAGTGGTAGTGGGGTGATAGATGCCTAGTGCCCTTATGGCTCTAATCTGATAGTGGTAGTGGTGTGGAAGATACCTAGTCTCCATTATGGCTCTAATCTGATAGTGATAGTGCGGTGGTAGATGCCTAGTGCCCTTATGGCTCTAATCTGATAGTGGTAGTGGGGTGGTAGATACCTAGTCTCCATTATGGCTCTAATCTGATAGTGGTAGTGGGGTGGTAGATGACAAGTACCTTTATGGCTCTAATCTGATAGTGGTAGTGGGGTGGTAGATGCCTAGTGCCCTTATGGCTCTAATCTGATAGAGGTAGTGGGGTGGTAGATACCTAGTCTCCATTATGGCTCTAATCTAATAGTGGTAGTAGGGTGGTAGATGCCTAGTGCCTTTATGGCTCTAATCTGATAGTGGTAGTGGGGTGGTAGATGCCTAGTGCCTTTATGGCTCTAATCTGATAGTGGTAGTGGGGTGGTAGAGGCCTAGTGCCTTTATGGCTCTAATCTGATAGTGGTAGTGGGGTGGTAGATGCCTAGTGCCCTTATGGCTCTAATCTGATAGTGGTAGTGGGGTGGTAGATAACTAGTCTCCATTATGGCTCTAATCTGATAGTGGTAGTGGGGTGGTAGATACCTAGTCTCCATTATGGCTCTAATCTGATAGTGGTAGTGGGGTGGTAGATACCTATCCTCCATTATGGCTCTAATCTGATAGTGGTAGTGGGGTGGTAGATACCTAGTTTCCATTATGGCTCTAATCTGGTAGTGGTAGTGGGGTGGTACATACCTAGTCTCCATTATGGCTCTAATCTGATAGTGGTAGTGGGGTGGTAGATACCTAGTCTCCATTATGGCTCTAATCTGATAGTGGTAGTGGGGTGGTAGATGCCTAGTGCCTTTATTGCTCTAATCTGATAGTGGTAGTGGGGTGGTAGATGCCTAGTGCCCTTATGGCTCTAATCTGATAGTGGTAGTGGGGTGGTAGATACCTAGTGCCTTTATGGCTCTAATCTGATAGTGGTAGTGGGGTGGTAGATACCTAGTCTCCATTATGGCTCTAATCTGATAGTGGTAGTGGGGTGGTTGATGTCTAGTCTCCATTATGGCTCTAATCTGATAGTGGTAGTGGGGTGGTAGATACCTAGTCTCCATTATGGCTCTAATCACATAGTGGTAGTGGGGTGGTAGATACCTAGTCTCCATTATGGCTCTAATCTGATAGAGGTAGAGGGGTGGTAGATACCTAGTCTCCATTATGGCTCTAATCTGATAGTGGTAGTGGGGTGGTAGATACCTAGTCTCCATTATGGCTCTAATCTGATAGTGGTAGTGGGGTGGGAGATACCTAGTCTCCATTATGGCTTTAATCTGATAGAGGTAGTGGGGTGGTAGATACCTAGTCTCCATTATGGCTCTAATCTGATAGTGGTAGTGGGGTGGTAGATGTCTAGTGCCCGTATGGCTTTAATCTGATAGTGGTAGATGTCTAGTCTCCATTATGGCTCTAATCTGATAGTGGTAGTGGGGTGATAGATACCTAGTCTCCATTATGGCTTTAATCTAATAGTGGAAGTGGGGTGGTAGATGCCTAGTGCCTTTATGGCTCTAATCTGATAGTGGTAGTGGGGTGGTAGATACCTAGTCTCCATTATGGCTCTAATCTGATAGTGGTAGTGGGGTGGTAGATACCTAGTCTCCATTATGGCTCTAATCTGATAGTGGTAGTGGGGTGGTAGATACCTAGTTTCCATTATGGCTCTAATCTGGTAGTGGTAGTGGGGTGGTACATACCTAGTCTCCATTATGGCTCTAATCTGATTGTGGTAGTGGGGTGGTAGATACCTAGTCTCCATTATGGCTCTAATCTGATAGTGGTAGTGGGGTGGTAGATGCCTAGTGCCTTTATGGCTCTAATCTGATAGTGGTAGTGGGGTGGTAGATGCCTAGTGCCCTTATGGCTCTAATCTGATAGTGGTAGTGGAGTGGTAGATACCTAGTTTCCATTATGGCTCTAATCTGGTAGTGGTAGTGGGGTGGTAGATACCTAGTCTCCATTATGGCTCTAATCTGATAGTGGTAGTGGGGTGGTAGATACCTAGTCTCCATTATGGCTCTAATATTGATAGTGGTAGTGGGGTGGTAGATGCCTAGTGCCTTTATGGCTCTAATCTGATAGTGGTAGTGGGGTGGTAGATGCCTAGTGCCCTTATGGCTCTAATCTGATAGTGGTAGTGGGGTGGTAGATACCTAGTCTCCAATATGGCTCTAATCTGATAGTGGTAGTGGGGTGGTAGATACCTAGTCTCCATTATGGCTCTAATCTAATAGTGGAAGTGGGGTATAAAATGCCTAGTGCCTTTATGGCTCTAATCTGATAGTGGTAGTGGGGTGGTAGATACCTAGTCTCCATTATGGCTCTAATCTGATAGTGGTAGTGGGGTGGTAGATGCCAAGTGCCCTTATGGCTCTAATCTGATAGTGGTAGCGGGGCGGTAGATACCTAGTCTCCACTATGGCTCTAATCTGATAGTGGTAGTGGGGTGGAATTTACCTACTCTCCATTATGGCTCTAATCTGATAGTGGTAGTGGGGTGATAGATGCCTAGTGCCCTTATGGCTCTAATCTGATAGTGGTAGTGGGGTGGAAGATACCTAGTCTCCATTATGGCTCTAATCTGATAGTGATAGTGGGGTGGTAGATGCCTAGTGCCCTTATGGCTCTAATCTGATAGTGGTAGTGGGGTGGTAGATACCTAGTCTCCATTATGGCTCTAATCTGATAGTGGTAGTGGGGTGGTAGATGACAAGTACCTTTATGGCTCTAATCTGATAGTGGTAGTGGGGTGGTAGATGCCTAGTGCCCTTATGGCTCTAATCTGATAGAGGTAGTGGGGTGGAAGATACCTAGTCTCCATTATGGCTCTAACCTAATAGTGGTAGTAGGGTGGTAGATGCCTAGTGCCCTTATGGCTCTAATCTGATAGTGGTAGTGGGGTGGTAGATGCCTAGTGCCTTTATGGCTCTAATCTGATAGTGGTAGTGGGGTGGTAGAGGCCTAGTGCCTTTATGGCTCTAATCTGATAGTGGTAGTGGGGTGGTAGAAGCCTAGTGCCCTTATGGCTCTAATCTGATAGTGGTAGTGGGGTGGTAGATAACTAGTCTCCATTATGGCTCTAATCTGATAGTGGTAGTGGGGTGGTAGATACCTAGTCTCCATTATGGCTCTAATCTGATAGTGGTAGTGGGGTGGTAGATACCTATCCTCCATTATGGCTCTAATCTGATAGTGGTAGTGGGGTGGTAGATACCTAGAGTCCATTATGGCTCTAATCTGGTAGTGGTAGTGGGGTGGTACATACCTAGTCTCCATTATGGCTCTAATCTGATAGTGGTAGTGGGGTGCTAGATACCTAGTCTCCATTATGGCTCTAATCTGATAGTGGTAGTGGGGTGGTAGATGCCTAGTGCCTTTATTGCTCTAATCTGATAGTGGTAGTGGGGTGGTAGATGCCTAGTGCCCTTATGGCTCTAATCTGATAGTGGTAGTGGGGTGGTAGATACCTAGTGCCTTTATGGCTCTAATCTGATAGTGGTAGTGGGGTGGTAGATACCTAGTCTCCATTATGGCTCTAATCTGATAGTGGTAGTGGGGTGGTAGATACCTAGTGCCTTTATGGCTCTAATCTGATAGTGGTAGCGGGGCGGTAGATACCTAGTCTCCACTATGGCTCTAATCTGATAGTGGTAGTGGGGTGGAATTTACCTACTCTCCATTATGGCTCTAATCTGATAGTGGTAGTGGGGTGATAGATGCCTAGTGCCCTTATGGCTCTAATCTGATAGTGGTAGTGGGGTGGAAGATACCTAGTCTCCATTATGGCTCTAATCTGATAGTGATAGTGGGGTGGTAGATGCCTAGTGCCCTTATGGCTCTAATCTGATAGTGGTAGTGGGGTGGTAGATACCTAGTCTCCATTATGGCTCTAATCTGATAGTGGTAGTGGGGTGGTAGATGACAAGTACCTTTATGGCTCTAATCTGATAGTGGTAGTGGGGTGGTAGATGCCTAGTGCCCTTATGGCTCTAATCTGATAGAGGTAGTGGGGTGGTAGATACCTAGTCTCCATTATGGCTCTAATCTAATAGTGGTAGTAGGGTGGTAGATGCCTAGTGCCTTTATGGCTCTAATCTGATAGTGGTAGTGGGGTGGTAGATGCCTAGTGCCTTTATGGCTCTAATCTGATAGTGGTAGTGGGGTGGTAGAGGCCTAGTGCCTTTATGGCTCTAATCTGATAGTGGTAGTGGGGTGGTAGATAACTAGTCTCCATTATGGCTCTAATCTGATAGTGGTAGTGGGGTGGTAGATACCTAGTCTCCATTATGGCTCTAATCTGATAGTGGTAGTGGGGTGGTAGATACCTATCCTCCATTATGGCTCTAATCTGATAGTGGTAGTGGGGTGGTAGATACCTAGAGTCCATTATGGCTCTAATCTGGTAGTGGTAGTGGGGTGGTACATACCTAGTCTCCATTATGGCTCTAATCTGATAGTGGTAGTGGGGTGGTAGATACCTAGTCTCCATTATGGCTCTAATCTGATAGTGGTAGTGGGGTGGTAGATGCCTAGTGCCTTTATTGCTCTAATCTGATAGTGGTAGTGGGGTGGTAGATGCCTAGTGCCCTTATGGCTCTAATCTGATAGTGGTAGTGGGATGGTAGATACCTAGTGCCTTTATGGCTCTAATCTGATAGTGGTAGTGGGGTGGTAGATACCTAGTCTCCATTATGGCTCTAATCTGATAGTGGTAGTGGGGTGGTTGATGTCTAGTCTCCATTATGGCTCTAATCTGATAGTGGTAGTGGGGTGGTAGATACCTAGTCTCCATTATGGCTCTAATCACATAGTGGTAGTGGGGTGGTAGATACCTAGTCTCCATTATGGCTCTAATCTGATAGAGGTAGAGGGGTGGTAGATACCTAGTCTCCATTATGGCTCTAATCTGATAGTGGTAGTGGGGTGGTAGATACCTAGTCTCCATTATGGCTCTAATCTGATAGTGGTAGTGGGGTGGGAGATACCTAGTCTCCATTATGGCTCTAATCTGATAGAGGTAGTGGGGTGGTAGATACCTAGTCTCCATTATGGCTCTAATCTGATAGTGGTAGTGGGGTGGTAGATGTCTAGTGCCCGTATGGCTTTAATCTGATAGTGGTAGATGTCTAGTCTCCATTATGGCTCTAATCTGATAGTGGTAGTGGGGTGATAGATACCTAGTCTCCATTATGGCTCTAATCTAATAGTGGAAGTGGGGTGGTAGATGCCTAGTGCCTTTATGGCTCTAATCTGATAGTGGTAGTGGGGTGGTAGATACCTAGTCTCCATTATGGCTCTAATCTGATAGTGGTAGTGGGGTGGTAGATACCTAGTCTCCATTATGGCTCTAATCTGATAGTGGTAGTGGGGTGGTAGATAACTAGTCTCCATTATGGCTCTAATCTGATAGTGGTAGTGGGGTGGTAGATACCTAGTCTCCATTATGGCTCTAATCTGATAGTGATAGTGGGGTGGTAGATGCCTAGTGCCCTTATGGCTCTAATCTGATAGTGGTAGTGGGGTGGTAGATACCTAGTCTCCATTATGGCTCTAATCTGATAGTGGTAGTGGGGTGGTAGATGACAAGTACCTTTATGGCTCTAATCTGATAGTGGTAGTGGGGTGGTAGATGCCTAGTGCCCTTATGGCTCTAATCTGATAGAGGTAGTGGGGTGGAAGATACCTAGTCTCCATTATGGCTCTAATCTAATAGTGGTAGTAGGGTGGTAGATGCCTAGTGCCTTTATGGCTCTAATCTGATAGTGGTAGTGGGGTGGTAGATGCCTAGTGCCTTTATGGCTCTAATCTGATAGTGGTAGTGGGGTGGTAGAGGCCTAGTGCCTTTATGGCTCTAATCTGATAGTGGTAGTGGGGTGGTAGAAGCCTAGTGCCCTTATGGCTCTAATCTGATAGTGGTAGTGGGGTGGTAGATAACTAGTCTCCATTATGGCTCTAATCTGATAGTGGTAGTGGGGTGGTAGATACCTAGTCTCCATTATGGCTCTAATCTGATAGTGGTAGTGGGGTGGTAGATACCTATCCTCCATTATGGCTCTAATCTGATAGTGGTAGTGGGGTGGTAGATACCTAGAGTCCATTATGGCTCTAATCTGGTAGTGGTAGTGGGGTGGTACATACCTAGTCTCCATTATGGCTCTAATCTGATAGTGGTAGTGGGGTGGTAGATACCTAGTCTCCATTATGGCTCTAATCTGATAGTGGTAGTGGGGTGGTAGATGCCTAGTGCCTTTATTGCTCTAATCTGATAGTGGTAGTGGGGTGGTAGATGCCTAGTGCCCTTATGGCTCTAATCTGATAGTGGTAGTGGGGTGGTAGATACCTAGTGCCTTTATGGCTCTAATCTGATAGTGGTAGTGGGGTGGTAGATACCTAGTCTCCATTATGGCTCTAATCTGATAGTGGTAGTGGGGTGGTAGATACCTAGTGCCTTTATGGCTCTAATCTGATAGTGGTAGCGGGGCGGTAGATACCTAGTCTCCACTATGGCTCTAATCTGATAGTGGTAGTGGGGTGGAATTTACCTAGTCTCCATTATGGCTCTAATCTGATAGTGGTAGTGGGGTGATAGATGCCTAGTGCCCTTATGGCTCTAATCTGATAGTGGTAGTGGGGTGGAAGATACCTAGTCTCCATTATGGCTCTAATCTGATAGTGATAGTGGGGTGGTAGATGCCTAGTGCCCTTATGGCTCTAATCTGATAGTGGTAGTGGGGTGGTAGATACCTAGTCTCCATTATGGCTCTAATCTGATAGTGGTAGTGGGGTGGTAGATGACAAGTACCTTTATGGCTCTAATCTGATAGTGGTAGTGGGGTGGTAGATGCCTAGTGCCCTTATGGCTCTAATCTGATAGAGGTAGTGGGGTGGTAGATACCTAGTCTCCATTATGGCTCTAATCTAATAGTGGTAGTAGGGTGGTAGATGCCTAGTGCCTTTATGGCTCTAATCTGATAGTGGTAGTGGGGTGGTAGATGCCTAGTGCCTTTATGGCTCTAATCTGATAGTGGTAGTGGGGTGGTAGAGGCCTAGTGCCTTTATGGCTCTAATCTGATAGTGGTAGTGGGGTGGTAGATAACTAGTCTCCATTATGGCTCTAATCTGATAGTGGTAGTGGGGTGGTAGATACCTAGTCTCCATTATGGCTCTAATCTGATAGTGGTAGTGGGGTGGTAGATACCTATCCTCCATTATGGCTCTAATCTGATAGTGGTAGTGGGGTGGTAGATACCTAGAGTCCATTATGGCTCTAATCTGGTAGTGGTAGTGGGGTGGTACATACCTAGTCTCCATTATGGCTCTAATCTGATAGTGGTAGTGGGGTGGTAGATACCTAGTCTCCATTATGGCTCTAATCTGATAGTGGTAGTGGGGTGGTAGA